>NC_057814.1:361771467-361973246 GCF_018294505.1 Triticum aestivum | reverse complement strand
GGATTCCCTTCGTGCCGACACGAGGGGGGCTTCTAGTTACTTCGCACTTTGCTAGGTGAACCTCAGTTTGGGGGGGCATGCATTCGTACCTTAGGATTCCCTTCGTGCTGACACGAGGGGGGTGCTAGCTACTTCGCACTTTGCTAGGTGAACCTCGGTGGGAGCGGGCATGCATTCATAGCTTAGGATTCCCTTTGTGCCGACACGAGGGGGGCAAGCAATACCGTGTGCTTTGCAAGATAGGTGCCACATCGAAGTTGCATTTGGTATTTGAACATCCAACCACCCTTTTCATACATAAATTTGGTCCACATGCAAGCGTGTTCGTGTTCTGACCTCTCCCACGTCATTTTTCGCCATATTTATGAACATTAGACAGGTCGGATGACGCAACAGACACGATTAACTCAAACTAACCGTGTGCCACACCGGTGCCCCTGTCACGCACACATCCGCGTAGTACATTGGGCTCCACGAGGGCACGAGGCTTCCCCTCTCTAAATTATCTACCTGCCTGCAGCTTTTTTCTGTTTGATAACACACGGTTATTGTGTTTCCACCGTGTGTGATGTTTCTTGTTCCCAATCCCGCCTGCATCCCTCAAAAATATCTGCCCGCCTCAAGGGTTTTTCTATTTCATAACACACGGTTGTTATCTCTGGACCGTGTGCGATGCACCATCATCAAAATTTTCAATAGCCCCGGCATTTCACTCCCGCTTTTGACTCCTGCGTAGTAAAATTTTCAGTACCCGCGTCATTTCCTCAAACACACCCCTCGCCCCCCGCCCCCCTCCACACACACACACACACACCAAAACCTTCTCGGGCACACGCACACACACACACACCCCCTTGCTCGAAACCCTAGCAAGGTCCCCGCCACCGCGGCCACAAGGCCTCCATTGTCAACATCTGCCGGTTTGCCCGTGCAGCTTACCCACCGATCTCCATACCCAGGCCGCCCTGAGTTTCTTAGATGATGCCTGCCAAACTCCCTCTTTCCCATAGATCCCCATCCCCATCCCCATCCCCCACTCCAGAGCGTCGCAGCCTAAGCCCGACTACGCTTCCCGTGGAGCTCAAGGAGCGACTGGCCCAAAAGAGGTGTATCGTGGTCTCTTCGCCCGATGTCACCGAGGAAGCTGACGACCATTACTGGCGGCCGGCACTCAAGCAGCGGGCTAGAGTATGCGGGTATGTCTCGGACGCCGGCTACGACATCGAGGTCATCAACAGTGACAGCCTAAGGTGGGCTATGTCATAGGTTAAGTGGCCCACCCCCAACCCCTCGGGTTCAACCACCGTGGATCTCATCCATGGCCCCGCCGCTGATCTCCTCTGGCTTGCTATCAACAATTTTCCATCGTACATTGTCATCGAGCCCCTTTTGTCATTTCTGAAGGACACGTTCTACGACACTGGCTTGGGATCCACAGCTTCCAAGTCAGACCTCATCGACAGCGACCACGAGGAGGGCACCCTCTCCAGCTCTTCCAAGGGGAAAGAGCCCATCTGCTTTTCCAAGGGGAAAGAGCCCGTCTGCGACATCGGGGAGGGCATCTTACAGCCGTGCTCTTCCAAGGTGAAGGAGCCCATCTGCGACAACATGGAGCGCATCCAGGGTTCGTCCTCTTCCCACGGGAACGAGCCCATCTGTGACAAGTGAGGAAACCCATGATTTGTTTTATCGTGCCTCTTCCTAGGGGGAACCCATGATTTGTTTTGTCGAGTCCCTTTTGTAGTGTAATGAGAATATGTCCAGTTTTAATTGCTATATTTGGTTGTTTGCAGTATGCCTTGTTTATTTTCAGTTGTTCACAATGTGATGCTCTATAAGTGCAACTATTTACTGTGCAGTACATTTTCATCAATCTAGTTTTAAACATACCGATAGGAATGCATATATTTGCTTGATGTTAAGCCTGTTATAGCTAGCATATGCCTCTTTTAAAGTTTTTTGATTGTTCGGTTGTTTGTAGTTAGCATATGTCCAGTTTCAAATGCTATCTTTGGTTGTTCGTAGTATGCCTTGTTTATTCCAGTGATTCACAACGTGATGTTCTATATGTGCAAGTATGAACTGTGCAGTTCAATTTCATCAATACCAGTTTCAACAATACCACTATGAATGACTTCATTTGGTTGCTACATCTTGTAGTTAACATGCCTTTCCATTTTTATTTAACAATAACTAGTGTACTTAGACCGGCACAATACCAGTTTGAATGACTATGTTTGCTTGTTGTTAAATGTTAGGCCTGTTGTAGTTAACACACCTTTCCACTTGGTTTGCTTTACTAGCATGCTTAAACCTGCACATTGAAGCTATCTTTTGGAGATTAATTCTGTCTACCATGGATATATTTGGTTGATGTTTAGACTGCTGTGCTTAACATGCCTCTCGATGTACTTACATAGGACAATTTTGGAAATGACTGCTGTTTTCCATCGAGGTTAGTTTCATCCCATGGCTTATATATACTCACTGTTCAGTTTATCGGTAGCTGGTACCATATAGGCCGGGGGCTGATGAGGGACTAATCGATGAATCTGACTTTTAACTGAATATATCTGTAACCCATTTATTGTTAGGTTAACTAGGGCAATATGTAATATATCTGAGGCTACATAGCAACATGCACTATGCTTAATGTCTAAATATGCAATCCTAGGCTACATACCAACAAGGACGAGTGTTACCTTAATGTTCTAATGATGTCTAGATATACGTAGAAGAGCAGCAGCAGCAACAACAACAACACAACCCTGTTTGGATACTCAACTTAGGTTGAGGTTAGAGTTAGTTTCTAGCTCATGACTAAACCTGAACTAACTCTAGGCAAAGAGGTGTTTCGATGACAGGGTTAGATTGACAATAAATTCACTAGGAGAACTAGCTCCAATTAGCACCTCTTGGGTGGGATATATTTTTTGGGTGGGTTAGATGCAACTAGCTCAAACTAACTCTAACCCATGGATACAGCAGCAGTTAATCAACTTATATTTTGAAAAAAATGCAATAAACTACTTCCGGCCCATAATATAGCATGTTAATTCATCTAATATGTGAGTATATTGGATGTATAAGATATTATAAAAGAGTTTTGTACTACATCATTGTGCAATTGCTGTTTAGCTTCTAATATTAACTTGGTGCTTTTAGGTACATATGTCATTGGTAAAGATCCATGCTTCGACCCTTTCTGCGTATGGGGCAATGAGATATCGATCAACCAACATCAAGTGAGGAAGCTAATAAAGATTGTTAGTAAAATGGGTCAAAAGATGGCAATTAAACTATTTGTTTACACTTTATCCAAGAAAACATCGAACTGCATGATGGTAAGTAAGAGCTTTGCAGCCTTCTTTTTACTGCCCATAATGAGTTGTGTTAGATGACAATGTCTGAATCTTTTTCCATTCCAGTGGTTCCCAAAGCAGTTTACTCAAGATTACCTCTCAAACTACATGATTGGTGGGCATGCAAAGGTTAAAGTATTTCTACTCGAACACGATGATTATCTAGATGTTTTCGTGAAGACAGTGAAGGATGGGCAGTAGGCCATCATAAGGGGTTGGACTAGAGTCGTGCATGCCTTCTGCATGGAGGAGGGCACAATATGGGCATTCTGCTTCACCTTGTTTAGCAACTAGAATGTATTTCGCCTCTTTCTTTACCATCTTTAATAGTACAAGTATACAACTGTGGTTCATCATTCTTTATTTGGTGCTTATGTAATTCTTGAACATATGTACCTATGAATCAAATAATGTAGTGGTTGTTTGAACCTGATGGATATGAATAAAGCTATAGCATACTTTCAAATTCAAATCCAGTACAATTTGAAATAACAGCAATTAAATTACGGCGAAATTACGTTCTGCAGGTTGTTACGGCGCACACGATTGGTAAAACACAAACGTTTGTGATTAACACCATAATCCGACACGGTTCACAGAGATGAAACGTGTGCAAGCATGCACACAGTTGCCCTTTGCAAAGCGTGTGCGATGTGAGACAATATCACAAACGGTGCGGGCAAACTAAACGTTTGTGATAGTTGCCTTATCGTACACGATTCTCAACCATGAACTTTTTCTGACGTGGTACGCATCGTAAACGTAGCACCACATAATAGCATGTGCAATAGTTGTCATGTACGACGATGTTACGACAGTCCGATGTTTCGTAATCCCATCTGTCGTGGAATTGTCACGGCAGATGTCCTCGAGCTAGGACTTAGTCGTGGAGCCATCATAGCTAGGAAGCTTGAATGGGTTAATGCGGGACAAGGAACACGAGGGTTTATACTGGTTCGGCCCCTTACGGTGAAGGTAAAAGCCTACGTCCAGTTTGAGGTGGTATTGATTATGGTTTCGATAACCAGGGAGCTAAACCGCTATGCCTGGCTCTCGATGAGATTGTACTTGAACCTAAACCGCTGCCGGGTCATCCCTTTATATAGGGAGGCTAACGCCCCGCAGCTCTCAGAGTCCCGGCCGGCTCATAAAAGTGTCCGGCTCGGACTCTCAACTATTCTTGCCTTACACTACAAGTTCTACCATAGTAATGATTGTAACTACGGGCTTTAAGCCATATCCGGGTCTTAAGCCCATCTCTGGCCCATCGTCTTCCAGCTTGGCTCCGGGCTTCTGGCAACGACCATATGAGTAACCCGGCCCCTCCTGGCGGGTGACTCTAAGGTCTATATCCTCAACATTAGGCCCCAGATTGATTTGAGCCGGCTCATGACAATCTTCAATTCTTTCGACAGAAAAAATCTCCGACTTACCATTTGTGTGAAGGCCATAACCCGGCGTGACGTCATCCTCTGGTCTCCGGATAATCCGCCGTGACGTCATCTTCCATTAAGCCCGTTGTTTACTCCGCCAGATCCGCAACGGATCTTTGCTTTTACTGTCCTCCCGAAAATCGAGGCGTTTCGTGAGGAGATAACCACGCCATGGACTCCTTGATCCTCGCGCCCACTCATGAGCTTGCCTTATAAATAGGCCGGCCCGACGGGCCTCCAGCCACCTCTCTCTCCTTCGTCTTCTTCCTCGCGCCACTGCTCCCCTGCCCGAGCTCTGCTGCTGTCGCCGCCGCGGGTCTCCTCGTCGTCATCAACTCAGGCCGCTGCATCACCCTGATCTGACCAGAGATACGCGACGACTTCCGCGACTCACCAGCCTCTGTAAGCTTCTTCTGTCCTGCTAGAACAGATCTGCGGTAGGGTTCGAGTAGTTCATCCGTGTTCTTCGCCATCGCCCGCAAGTTCTTCAGTAGTTTTCATTTTTACTGCTCCTTTTTGATCTTAGCTCGTATGGAACCACTGCGGTAGATGTTTTAGCACCCATTTCAAACACAAGTAGACTTCTTTTCACTGCATAAAGACCTCATTCGAGCTCAAGAACTCCCCTGCGTCTGTATTTTAGGTCTAGAAAATTTTCTTTTACCCGACCATTTTGATCCAAATTTTTTACTGCGATGTGTGAAACCTGTTTTACCACACTTAGTAAAAAAACTGCAATCATTGAATCTCAGCGGTTTACAACTCCGGTTTAAAGAAACCACGCGCCGTAGAACCTTCCGGCTTAAAGAAAATCATGCGCCACAAAAATTTCCGGCTTAGCTGTGATAAGGCCTGTAGACAATCAAATTATTCTCAATCCCTCGGCGGCTTAAATAGCCCGATGCACTTAAGTGTATACCATTAGTCCCCTTATAAGCCGCCACCTTGATATTGAACTGTAGATTGCTTCCGGCTCATAATTAACCCGGACGTTTTTCCTTTTATCATAGACTGCCGACTTTCACCATGCCTCCCAAAGCTCCCAAAGCCTCCATTACTTGCAACTAGATGAGGTGCAATGTCACCAACGAGACCCTAGCGGATTTTGTTAAGTCTGGATATCTGCCCAAGAAGGACATCATGTCCTACCGTGCCCCTGACCCGTCAGAAGAGAGACCACAGCCAAAGGATGGGGAGGTAGTGATTTTTGCGGATCACATGAGCCGGGGCTTCGCACCGCCCGGCTCAAAGTTTTTTAGAGATGTTCTAAACTTCTTCGATTTGCGGCCTCAAGACATAGGACCCAACTCAGTGTCCAACATCTGCAATTTCCAAGTCTTCTGCGAGGTTTACCTTGGAGAAGAACCTAGTCTGCTGCTCTTCAGAGAGCTTTTTTACTTGAACCGTCAGAATGAGTGTGCCAATGGGCCAAGTCTGGAATTAGGTGGCATCTCCATCCAGCGGTGTAGGGACTGCCTTTTCCCTTACGCAGAGCCGCCCAGCCACCCCAAGGACTGGAACCTGACGTGGTTTTACTGCCAAGACACGTCGCCGACTGACGAGAGTCCATTGCCCGGCTTTCACCCCTCGCGTCTGGAGCCGACTCACCCACTGTCCGACAAGCTGACTCAAGCGGAGCGCCAACCTCTGCTCCCCACCATTAAGAAGATCAAGGCTCTCCTGGGCAATGGTCTGAATGGAATTGATCTCGTCCGGGTCTGGATCTCATGGCGGGTGATCCCATTGAGCCGCCGCCCCGGCTTAATGTGTGAGTACACGGGCCGAAAGGACGACCCTCAGAGACACAGCCGCAATGATCTTCCTGAAGACGTTGCAGAGGAGATGACCAAGGCTCTTTTAAACGAGAGCTTGGCAGACTGCGGAAGGACCGGGCTAGCCCCCTTCTGCAAGACCAACCCAGCCCCAGCGGTAAGCCACTAATCTGAACATCTTATCTGTACATACCTTTCATCTGAATCATTTTAAGAAAACCTCATTGTACTTTTCAGGCTGATGATAAATTCTGGCGGGTCAAGTATGACCATGAAGCGGCCAAGACGGCCAGAAAGGCGAAGAAAGCCGCCAAGAAAGCCGCCCCTCGCAAGAAAGGAAGCAGGCCTACTGCTTCAGAGCTGATGCAATTAAGCGACAACTCCGAGTCAGAGGTAACCCTGAGCCTTCTAGTCCTTGCTGTATTTGTTGTTTGTTGCTGTCCGCCTTATCAATACTTGCTCATTGTCAGGATGACACCGGCGCAAGTAACCCGGTGGTTGAAGAGGTAATGTCACTTTCCTCCGACTCGGAGCCCTTGCCAAGGCTGAAAGTCCGAAGGGTAACCCAGAAAGTAAGCTTTTCACATCCTTTAGCTTATCAAGATCCTCAATTTATTTTGAAGCGACAGGTTCATGAGAGCCGGCGTCACACCCGGACCAGCAAGGACACCGATCTCTCCTCCGGGTTACCTAACGCATCAAGGAAGCGCCGAACTGAGGTTATTTCCCACTTGTACCCTTTTCATCCGTTGGCGGGTGTTATACGTTAGCCACTCAATTCTTCTGACTCAAATTATTAGGAGACCTCCCCCTCTTCGGGCGACTCTATGCAGTCGAGCCTTCCGGCTTTCAAGACCGCGCCCGGGTAATGACAACCATCTCATATTATACTTGTCTGTACTTACCCTTTTTGTGCTTAACGTTTCTGTCCTTTCAGTGCCCAGGCAAAGCTCACCAAGAGAACGAAGAAGACCAAGTCAGCCGGAGTGCCGGATTTACCTGAACCGGAGGTGATGGCTCAAGAACCGCCAGCTGCCTCCGGCCCCGAAGCCACCATTCCAACCGACAAGGCACCTGAGGTCGCTGCCCCAACTACCAAGGCAACTACAGAAACTTCTGTTAACCCGGAGGCCTCCAGCTCGGCTCCACCAGCAGACGACCCGGACGTGGTAATTACCCGGACGGAGTTCGTTGAGCCGGGGAGACCTACCGTGCTGGCCAAGTGCTCCGCTAAGGGGGAGTTGCTGCAGCCCCACCGGGTGAACCTGGACCTCTCCGACTACAACAACCTGAGCATTGGAGAGCTCGTCTCTGGCTACATCAGCCAAGTGCGCAAGAGCCGGGACGTAGAGGTCGCCATGGTGAACCAGATCCAGCAAAAATCTGAGGTATCATTCTGCTGTCCTCTTACTTACTGCATAGTTACCTTTACCATGCTAGCCCCCAAGTCAACGACTTATGATTGAATATGTTGTAGACTTAGGTTCTGGCTTACTCCATTGAGCCGGCAGTTTGTAGATATATACATTCAATATGCATTAGCCCCCAAGTGCCAAGTGTATTTGCTTGGAAAACGCTTGGGACTTATATAGTAACTGTTCATGTCATAACCCGAAAACTTATACAGGCTGCTGGCAAGAAGCTTGAGGCTGACCTTGCTGATGTCAAGAGCCGGCTGAAGATGCAAGAGATGGAGACCCGGAAGGCAAACGCCAAGTTCATGTCCAGCATCGCCGCGCAAGAGAAGCTGAAGACAGAGTTCGACGCTGAGCGGAAGGCATGGGCCGAAGAAAAGGCCGCATTGGTGACCCGGGCTGAACAGGCGGAGAAGACTCTCTCCGAGAAGACCGCCGAGCTCTCCGGCCTAAAGCGCCAGGTTTCCCAGATGGTGGCCGCCATCTTCGGTAAGTCGCCTCACCGGCTTTCATCAAGTTTAGAATGTTTATATCTCATAATTCATCCTTGTCGCCGGCTTATCTGATTCTGTTAAACAGGTCCCAGAAGTGCCAACCTCAACCAGAGCGTGGTCACCAAGCTGAAGGCCGTGTATATCCTGGTGGAGTAGCTCTACACCGGGTCACAGCGTGCCTTAGCTGTGGTGGCCTTATCCAACGAGGTGCCGACTCACTTGGCAGAAGTCCTTCGCCGTCTCGCTGTACTGCCTCAACGGATTCAAGAGCTGCGACGGGCCTCTGCAAGAGCCGGAGCAATCGCCGCGCTGAGCCTGGCCAAGGCATTCCTGCCGGAGTTAGACCCGACGGACATCGCCCTTGGCTATCCAAGCCTGAAGGAAGACGGCTCCGCTTTCGATCAGAAGGACTTCGCAGCTTGCGTGAAGGCCGTACGCCCGGTGGGTACTCTTATCGGCAACGATACAGATCTGACCAAGTACCAGCCGGGTTACAATGCGGAGAATCAGAGGATCCCGACCCCTCGCTATGAAGCTCTCAACTTGATCCCGCCGGCTCGTCAGCACACTTTCGCCCTGGAGACTGACCCAGACGGGTTAATTGACGAGGAAGCCCAATTCGAAGCTCTCAGCGGCATCGACTGGAAGTCATCAACTTTCCAGGTCTTGGGATCAGCCGGAGGAGAAGATAGGAACGAGCCAGAGACTTCAACTCAGCAAGCGTCATAACTTGGCTGGCGGTTTACCAAACAATGCCTCACCCTTTTTGGACTCAACGAGTCTTGTAATAGAGTAGGACCAACACTTTATTTTTGCCGTGTCATCTTGCACGCCTTGAATGCTTGAAGTTTTATCGAAGTTATCTCCTTTATATTTCTCCGGGTCATTCTTTCCCCTTAGTCTCAAATAATTGCCTTTAACTATCCTGCATAGAAAGATGAATCACAAGTCTCCAGGCGGCTTACCACCCTGAGAATCATATGTTTTAGATATATAACCCGGAATATGAATCAAAAAAGACTGGTCCTCAATTATATCCTTAACACAGCCGTAATAACACCCTTAGCGACCTGCAAGCATACCTCCGGTTTAGATAACCCGGGTAATAAGGTTGGTACCTTAATTCCGATTTACTTGTCTTAATGACACCCATTGTGTTCCATTAACACTGTAAACCAAAGTTAAGCCGGCAAAGTGAGACCCGGCCGTACACACTTGGAAATAATCAGACAGAACTTTCCATAAAGCAGAGGAACTTAGGGGCTTCCGGTTCGAATACGACCAGAGACCCGGCCCAAAGGGGTTATGCTAAGATTCGTATACGATCATATAGCCCCCAGTGGGTGTGGCGATGCCAATCAAGAGGGTACCGACAGCTATGCTCTCTTTGGTTCGAATACGACCCATGTTTGAACAGGAAGCCCCCAAGTGATTTTAAGAATTGTTTAACGACGCTGATTCGAATACGATCCACGTCGGTTCTAAGAGGGGTTAAACTATGATTCAAATATGACCAAAGGTAACCTCCCAATGAGCTCGGCACTTTGCCAATCAAATGGGTATCGACAGCTATGTTCTCTTTGGTTCGAATACGACCCATGTTTGAACAGGAAGCCCCCAAGTGACCTTATTGCTTACGGCTAAATTCAAATACGACCATAAGCCGGATCGTCCTTTAAGTCATCATGTAATCTTGTAATGAAAACAACACGTGCATATTTGGAGGAGAAAAAAGGACAGAGGTCCTGCTTTATTGCTTATCATAATATATACATGGCTGAGAGAAATATGTACACCACGAGAGCTGGTGGCTCAAGTGTAGTAAGGCCGAAGCTGAGCTATGTTCCACGGCCGACGGGTCTCTTCCTCCGACTTACGTGAATTTTTGTGCTCCCGAATGTCAATGAGGTAATATGACCCATTGTGCAAGTTCTTGCTGACCACAAAGGGCCCTTCCCAAGGCGGGGATAACTTGTGTGCATCTGTTTGATCCTGGATGAGCCGGAGCACGAGATCGCCTTCCTGGAAGACCCGGGATTTAACCCGGCGGCTATGATAACGGCGCGGGTCTTGTTGGTAAATCGCTGAACGGGCTGCTGCCACATCACGCTGTTCGTCCAACAAGTCAAGAGCATCTTGGCGCACCTGTTCATTATCCGCCTCAACGTAAGCCGCCACGCGAGGTGAGTCATGACGGATGTCACTGGGGAGGACTGCTTCTGCTCCATAAACCATGAAGAAAGGCATAAAACCTGTAGACTTGTTAGGAGTAGTGTTGATGCTCCATAACACGGAGGGCAACTCCTCCACCCAACAACCTGGCGTCCGTTGCAAAGGGACCAAAAGCCGGGGCTTGATACCCTTCAGAATCTCCTGATTAGCTCTCTCAGCTTGACCATTGGATTGAGGATGAGCCACTGAGGAAACATCAAGTCGGATATGCTCTCGTTGACAAAACTCTTCCATGGCGCCTTTGGAGAGATTGGTGCCATTGTCAGTTATAATGCTGTGCGGAAAGCCAATGCGGAAAATCACCTTTTTCATAAATTGAACCGCCGTGGCTGCATCGCACTTGCTAACTGGCTCAGCTTCCACCCACTTTGTGAATTTGTCAACTGCCACCAAGAGGTGGGTCTTCTTATCCTTGGACCTTTTAAAAGGCCCCACCATATCAAGCCCCCATACCGCAAAGGGCCAAGTGATTGGGATCATCCTCAGCTCCTGAGCCGGCACATGAGCCCGTCGTGAGAACCTCTGGCAACCATCACATTTACTGACCAAATCCTCCGCGTCAGCATGAGCCGTCAGCCAATAAAAACCATGGCGAAAAGCCTTGGCCACAAGAGACTTTGAGCCGGCATGATGGCCACAATCCCCTTCATGGATCTCACGCAAGATCTCTTGACCTTCCTCAGGGGAAACACAACGCTGAAACGCCCCCGTAACACTGCGGTGATGCAACTCCCCATTGATAACAATCATTGACTTAGCCCGCCAGGTTATTTGCCTGGCCAAAATTTCATCCTCAGGCAACTCGCCCCGGGTCATGTAAGCCAGATATGGCATTGTCCAGTCTGGTATGATATGAAGAGCCGCCACCAGTCGTGCCTCCGGGTCGGGGACAGCCAAGTCTTCCTCTGTAGGCAACTTAACAGAAGGGCTATACAGGACGTCCAGGAAAGTGTTAGGCGGCACCGGTTTTCGTTGAGAGCCCAGCCGGCTTAAAGCATCCGCCGCCTCGTTCTTCCTGCGATCGATGTGTTCCACTTGGTAACCCTGAAAGTGCCCAGCAATGGCATCAACCTCGCGGCGATAAGCCGCCATGAGAGGGTCCTTGGAATCCCACTTTCCTGAGACTTGTTGAGCCACCAAGTCTGAGTCGCCGAAGCACCTTACCCGGCTTAAGCTCATCTCTTTAGCCATCCGAAGACCATGGAGCAAGGCCTCGTACTCAACCGCGTTGTTAGTGCAAGGAAACAGAAACTGTAGCACATAATGGAACTTGTCACCTTTAGGGGAAGCCAACACGACTCCAGCCCCCGAGCCCTCCAACTGCCTGGACCCATCAAAGTGGATAGTCCAATATGTGTTATCCGGCTTTTGCTCGTGCACTTGTGACTCTCTCCAGTCATTGATGAAATCCACCAAGGCCTGAGATTTAACAGCAGTGCGTGGCACGTAGTTGAGACCATGCGGTCCAAGCTCTATAGCCCACTTAGCTACTCTCCCTATGGCTTCTCTGTTTTGAATGATATCACCAAGAGGGGCAGAACTGACCACAGTGATGGGATGACCCTGAAAATAATGCTTAAGTTTCCGGCTCGCCATGAACACACCATAAACAAGCTTCTGCCAATGCGGATACCGCTGCTTGGACTCAATGAGTACTTCGCTGACATAATAAACCGGCCGCTGAACCGGATGCTCCTTACCCTCCTCCTTGCGCTCCACCACCATAGCCACACTGACGGCTCGTGTGTTCGCCGCCACATACAATAATAAGGGTTCTTTATCAATCGGAGCAGCAAGGACTGGAGGCTCTGCCAGCTGCTTCTTCAAATCCTCAAAGGCAGTATTAGCTGCATCATTCCAGACAAAGTTATCAGTTTTCTTCATCAACTGATATAATGGCATGGCCTTCTCACCCAAACGGCTTATAAACCGGCTTAAAGCAGCGATGCGACCCACCAAACGCTGAACGTCATTTATACACGCCGGCTTAGCCAGGGAGGTGATGGCCTTGATCTTCTCCGGGTTAGCCTCAATGCCTCTGTCAGAAACCAAAAAACCCAAGAGCTTGCCTGCAGGGACACCAAAGACACACTTGGCCGGGTTAAGCATCATCTAGTAGATCCGGAGATTATCAAAGGTTTCCCTTAAATCATCTATCAGGGTTTCCTCTTTTAGGGACTTAACCACAATATCGTCCACATAAGCTTGAACATTGCGCCCAATCTATTTATGAAGACAGTTCTGTACACAACGCTGGTAAGTCGCCTGTGCACACTTAAGTCCAAAGGGCATAGACACATAGCAGAAGGCTCCAAAGGGAGTGATGAACGCCGTCTTCTCCTGGTCCCTAACTGCCATCTTAATCTGATGATATCCGGAATAAGCATCCAAGAAACTTAAGCGCGCACAACCTGCCATAGCATCAATGATTTGATCAATACGGGGGAGGGCAAAAGGATCAGCCGGACACGCCTTGTTTAAGTCCGTATAATCCACACACATCCGCCAAGTGCCGTTCTTCTTGAGTACGAGCACCGGGTTAGCTAACCACTCTGGGTGAAAGACTTCAACGATAAACTCGGCCGCCAAGAGCCGGGCCACCTCTTCACCAATAGCTTTCCGCCTCTCTTCATTAAACAGTCGAAGGAACTGCCTGACCGGCTTAAATTTCGGATCAACATTGAGAGTGTGCTCAGCGAGTTCTCTAGGTACACCTGGCATGTCAGAAGGTTTCCATGCGAAGATGTCCCTATTCTCACGGATGAACTCGATGAGCGCGCCTTCCTATTTTGGATCCAGATTGGCGCTGATGCTAAATTGCTGAGATAAGTCTCCTGGAACAAAATCAACAAGTTTAGTCTCATCAGCTGACTTAAATTTCATTGCCGGCTCATGCTCCGTAGTCGGCTTTTTCAAAGAGGTCATATCAGTTGGGTCAACATTGTCCTTGTAAAACTTCAACTCCTCTATTGCGCAAACAGATTCTGCATAAGCTGCATCGCCCTCCTCACACTCCAGGGCCACTTTCCGGCTGCCGTGAACCGTAATGGTCCCGTTGTGACCCGGCATCTTGAGCTGTAAGTACACATAACACGGCCGAGCCATGAACTTGGCGTAAGCCGGCCGCCCAAATATTGCATGGTACGGGCTTCGTATCTTAACCACCTCGAAGGTCAATTTCTCCACCCTGTAGTTGTTCTCATCTCCTAAGGCCACTTCCAATTCGATCTTGCCGACTGGATAAGCCGACTTACCAGGTACCACATCGTGGAAAATAGTGTTGGACTGGCTGAGGTTCTTATCAATCTACCCCATACGACGGAACATCTCATAATAGAGGATGTTGATGCTGCTGCCTCCATCCATGAGCACCTTAGTGAACTTATATCCTCCCACTTGAGGAGCCACCACTAGGGCCAAGTGGCCCGGGTTATCTACCCGGGGAGGGTGATCCTCCCTACTCCACACTATAGGCTGCTCAGACCACCGCAAGTAGTGTGGGACTGCCGGCTCAACAGCATTCACTGCCCTCTTATGGAGCTTCTGATCTCGCTTACACAGACTGGTGGTAAACACATGATACTGTCCACCGCTAAGCTGCTTTGGATTGGTCTGATAACCCCCCTGCTGCTGTTGATGACCCTGGCCAGACTGCTGATTAAAGCCCCCTTGACCGCTCTGAGGATTAGAATTTGAGCCGCCGCCCGGGCCATGAAAGCCGCCGGCGCCTGAGCCGCCGCCCGGGCCATTGTAATTCTTAAAGGCCTTCATGATTGCACAATCCTTCCACAGATGAGTCGCTGGCTTCTCTCTAGAGCCATGCCTTGGACAAGGCTCATTCAACAGCTGCTCCAGCGTCGGACCTGATCCGCCGCCTCGGGGAGGGGGCCTCCCCTTACGTCGCTGGTTATTCCCTTGTGAGCTGGCGTTGGCCACAAACTCTAGGCTGCCGTCGGCCTTGCGCTTGCCTCCTCCTTGGTTCCCCGGGTTATGCTGAAGACCCTTGCCGTTGCCGTTCTTCTTTCCCTTCCCTGCCCTTTGATCATCCGAAGGGGGATCCTTGGTACCATCAGAATCGACGTACTTGACAAGAGCCTCCATTAGTGTACCCATATCACTGCAGTCGCGCTTAAGCCGCCCGAGTTTCATCTTCAGGGGCACGAAACGACAATTCTGTTCCAGCATTAAGACTGCAGAGCCGGCATCCATCTTATCTGACGAATGTATGATCTCCTTGACCCGGCGAACCCAATGCGTCGTGGATTCACCCTCCTGCTGCTTACAGTTAGTCAAATCCACAATTGACATCGACTGCCTGCAGGTATCCTTGAAGTTTTGGATGAACCGGGCTTTCAGCTCAGCCCAAGACCCGATGGAGTTTGGTGGTAGCCCTTTCAACCAAGTGCGGGCAGTCCCATCCAACATCATGGTGAAGTACTTGGCCATTGCCGCCTCACTGACCTCCAGCAGTTCCATGGCCATCTCGTAACTCTCGATCCAGGCTGCGGGTTGTAAGTCAGCTGTGTAATTAGGCACCTTCCTAGGGCCCTTGAAGTCCTTAGGTAGACGTTCATTATGGATAGCTGGCACTAAACAAGGGACACCCCCGGTCCTGGTAGGGATACCCACGTCGACGGAAGTCGTCGGATAAGCCGGGGGGTCTGGTAAGCCGTCAATTGGGGCACTTGCTCCGCCTCTTGCCGCGCTCTGTCGTGGTCTGCTGCGTGAAAGGCTCCATTATGATCTGGGCCGTGGCTAGGGGCGGGTCATGGCGTCGGACGTTACTTGAGCCGGTTGCTGAGACCATGTGCCGGCTGTAACTCGGGCTCTGGCCTGGACGAGGGGTCGAGTGGATCCTGTCCCGGCAGTAGGAGTACGCCTCTTGCTGCGCCAGTGCTGTCTGAAAGAGTTCCCTGACCCGGCGGGTTTCAATAGCTGTCGGAGAATCGCCGTCAACTAGGAGAGCCGCCAGTCGTGCTGCCGCAGCGACCATGTTCTCCAGCGGGTTATTATAATGACTCGGGGGTATTGGCACGTACTGAGGCGGGGCAGGGGGCACCTAGGGAGGCCCCATCACCCGTGGCTGAATAGGGGCTCCAGACCCGGGCACTATGACCCCTGGCGGGTTACTAGACCCTGCACCTGGCGTGTTGAAGAGGTTGCGTGGATCGTAAACCGGAGGGAGTCGAGATTGGGTCTTTTGATGCCTCCTTCTCATGACCTCATTGGACGCGTTCTGATCCATCGTGAGTTGGAAGGACTGCGCCTGGATCAGCTGAGTTTGGGCATCGAGAGCCGCCCTCTCTGCAGCCATCCTCATCCCTTCCGCTGCTAGCTCCTCCTTAGCTTTCACTAGATCCAATTTTAACTGTGCCACCTCCGCATCATGTTGAGCTTGATCCGCCGGGTCAACCGTGGCGGTTAACATGGCCGTCATCTTGTCCGTGAGATCCATCAGCACCTGAGCCAGAGAAGGCACCGGGTTTCCCGCTCCAGCAGCGGGGTTCTGAACAGGCTGCGCACCAGCCATAAAGACTCCAACCTGACTTGGCGGCTCAAACGGGTCCGGAATACTGTCACCGTCGGAACAACCCATGAGCCTGCCATCTTGAAGTTGATACAACGAATTTGACTCATCGGTGGCCGACTCGCCGTCAGAGCCGGCGGCCGCCTCATCACCAGACCCAGATAGATCAGAGGGCCCTCCATGGATACATCCCACAAACGCCCGCCTTAAGGCAGGCCGGGCCCGGGCGGGTTGTGCACGCTGAGCCGTCTCGATGGGATCGGCGCAGAGATCCGGCTCAGGGCCCGGCTCACCAATCTTGCCAATGAAAACATGAATTCCGCCGAAGGGGACCCGGTACCCGTACTCAATTGAGCCGGCGTCGGGGCCCCAGTTTGCATCGTCGATGTAGAGCTTGCCGCGACGACTCTTGGTCATCCGGCCCACAGCGTATCCCTTGAGCCCTTCGAAGCTGCCCTTCAAGAACTCAAATCCACCATGCGCTAGCCCCACGGTGGGCGCCAACTGTCGTGGAATTGTCACGGCAGATGTCCTCGAGCTAGGACTTAGTTGTGGAGCCATCGCAGCTAGGAAGCTTGAAGGGGTTAATGCGGGACAAGGAACACGAGGGTTTATACTGGTTCGGCCCCTTACGGTGAAGGTAAAAGCCTACGTCCAGTTTGAGGTGGTATTGATTATGGTTTCGATAACCAGGGAGCTAAACTGCTATGCCTGGCTCTCGATGAGATTGTACTTGTCCCTAAACCGCTGCCGGGTCATCCCTTTATATTGGGAGGCTGACGCCCCGCAGCTCTCAGAGTCCCGGCCGGCTCATAAAAGTGTCCGGCTCGGACTCTCAACTATTCTTGCCTTACACTACAAGTTCTACCATAGTAATGATTGTAACTACGGGCTTTAAGCCATATCCGGGTCTTAAGCCCATCTCTGGCCCATCGTCTTCCAGCTTGGCTCCGGGCTTCTGGCAACGACCATATGAGTAACCCGGCCCCTCCTGGCGGGTGACTCTAAGGTCTATATCCTCAACACCATCTGACACTCGTACGATGATTAGCTAATCTTCTTAATTAGTTATCGCATACGGTTCGGGAAAAGTGAATGTGTGTGATTGTCTGCTTATCATACACGTTCTATAATCGTGAACCGTTTGTGATGGGCTGCCCATCATAAACATAGCACCACAGAATACCGACTGCGATGGCAATGCAAGCACAAATGAGTTGCAAGGATGCAGCATTTGGGTGGCTCCCTATCCCCGACGGTTTTTGGGTCGTGTGGGAAGGACCCCCCTATTGCACTCACTCACTTGGCGATGGTTCCAAATGCCGTCGCGGAAAGGGGTTAAAAACCATTTGTATAGCACCTCGCTGTACCAGTGAAACTTGATTCTTTGTAATAGTTTCGAGATATGATGATACTGATATAGGAGTCATGCTGGTGAGTAATTATGCTTTAGTAAGGATATTGGTGTTAAGGTTTGTGATTCCCTATGCAAGCACGAAAGTCAATAGTTATGCAATGAAATTACATCCTACTTGTGGTGCATTATTCGGTGCTAGTTATGCTTAATGCTCGTTTATGTGAATTTTCGTTTCTTGGTTGGTTGCTGGTCAATCTATTTGCTAGCTTTCACTTGTACTAAGTAGAAATACTACTTGTGCATCCAAAATTCTTAAACCCAGTTTTGCCATATGAGTCCACCATACCTACCTATATGTGGTACTTTTGGTGCCGTTCAAAGTAAATTTGTATGTGCCATCTCTAATTTTCAATATGAATTTCCTTTTTGTGTGCACGTACTGCTCATGAAGCGGCAGGGGGTGGCCAATATTTTCCATGCTAGATGTGTTATTCTCAAGATGAGTGTTTATCCGCTTGTCTTTGCACGAGAGTATGGCGGTAATAGGGATGCCTAGTCCCGAAATGAAAAAAATACTTTGTGTTGTCAAATAATGAATTCCTGGGAAAGTGTTGGTATGGACGTTACCCGTGGATACAGCTAGCCGTGGAGTGTGAAAGTATTGGGAAAGTGTTGGGAATACACTTTATTTTATGTTTGGAAAGTGTTGGGAATTACTCGGTCATTTTTGTTGACGGGAAAAGTACGCCTCTCAAAAATTTTATCTCTCAATTTAAGCTTGAGCTCTGGCACCTCTATAAATCCCTACTTCCCTCTGCGAAGGGCCTATCTATTTACGTTATGCAATTTCTATTTTTATTTGAGTCTCCATCTTCTCTTATAAAGAAGCAACTAGGGAGCACTATGATCATACTTGAGCATTGGATATAGCTAATATGCGAGTGTATTTCGTGAATGGATCAATGATTGAGCATGATGGGCTAGGGATAACTTTCCTTAGTGTGGATATTTTGAAAGACATGGCTGCTTGTTGACATGCTTGAGTATTGAAATCTTCATGTCAAAACTAGACTATTGCTTTGAACCATGTAAAAGTCCAAATGTCCATGATACCAAAGAAAAGAATATGTGTTGAACATGTTAGGCATCATTCCACATCAAAAATTCTGTTTTTATCATTTACCTACTCGAGGACGAGCAGGAACTAAGCTTGGGGATGCTGATGCATCTCCAACGTATCTATAATTTTTGATTGTTCCATGCTGTTATATTATCATTCTTAGATGTTTTACAATCATTTTATAGCAACTTTATATCTTTTTTGGGACTAACCTATTAACATAGTGCCCAGTGCCAGTTGCTATTTTTTTCTTGTTTTCTTACTTCGCAGAATATCAGTACCAAACAGAGTCCAAACGCAACGAAACTTTTTGGAGATTTTTTGGGACCAGAATACAACTTGGGAACCATGAAAGCACCCGGGGGGAGGTCCGTGGGGACCACAACCCACTAAGGCGCGCCCAGGTGGGTTGTGGGGCCGACGGGGGTCTCCTCCACCGCCTCTTCGCCCTATAAATTCCGAAATATCCCAGAAACCCTATAGGAGTCGACAAAAAACAATTCCAGTCGCCGCAAATTCCAGAACCACGAGATCCAATCTAGAGCCCTATTCCGGCCCCTTTCCGGAGGGGAACACGATCACGGAGGGGTTCATCATCCTCATTGGTGCCTCTCCGATGATGCCTGAGTAGTTCACCATAGACCTACGGGTCTGTAGGCAGTAGCTATATGGCTTCTTCTCTCTTTTTGATTCACAATACAATGGTATCTTGGGGATCTATTTGATGTAATGACTTTTTGCGGTGTGTTTGTTGGGATCCGATGAAGGTTGAGTTTACGATCAGATTTTTATCCATGAATATTATTTGAGTCTTCTTTGATCTCTTATATGCATGATTATTTATAGCCTCATATTTCTTCTCTGAATCTTTTGTTTAGTTAGGCCAACTAGATTGATTTTTCTTGCCATGGGAAGAGGTGCTTTGTGATGGGTTCGATCTTGCGGTGTCCTCTCCTAGTGACAGAAGGGGCAGCGAGGCACACATGTATCATTGCTATTAAGGATAACAAGATGGGGTCTATCCCTACATGAATAGATCTCGTCTACATCATGTCATCATTCTTATTGCATTACTCAGTTTATCCATGAACTTAATACACTAGATGCATGTTGGATAGCGGTCGATGTGTGGAGTAATAGTAGTAGATGAAGGCAGGAGTCGGTCTACTAAGGTGATGCCTATATATTGATCATTGCCTTGGATATCATAATAGTTATTTGATCTTCTATCAATTGCCTGACAGTAATTTGTTGACCCACCATGTTCTATTTCTCGAGAGAAGCCACTAGGGAAATCTACGGCCCCGGGTCTATTCTTTATCATATTTGCTTTTCGCTCTTTTATTTGCCACTTTTATTTTCAGATCTATTATTCCAAAAACCCAAAAATACCTTGCTGCACTTTTTATTTGCATCTTTTATTTCACGTTTTATCGAGATCTATTTATGCAAACTACCACAAATATATCTACCTTTTTACCGTGGAGTGATTGACAACCCCTCTTATGCGTCGGGTTGCAAGTATTTGTTCTTTGTGTGCAGGTACCGTTTACATAGTGTTGCTTGGTTCTCCTACTGGATCGATACCTTGGTTTCACAACTGAGGGAAATACCTACCATAGTTGTGCTGCATCATCCCTTCCTCTTTGGGGAAATACCGACACAGTTTCTAGCTGCATCACGGTGCACCACAGAGTGCGCCACCGAGATGCGAGGACTTGTGTGCGGTAGCCATCCTTGGTGGGGAGAAGGGAGATGATATCCCAAAGGAAGGCATCTAGGAGATCGCTGATGCGGTATGCCTGAGATTTTGCGGGGTCCTCGGATCCACAGGGGACCGTGACCGCTTCTGCTCGCGCTGCCAGGTGCAAGATCTACAACCGACAGCCGGCGGCTCCGCTGGCCGGAACCTCATCTGTGTACATACCAATCTGCAAAAAATTTCACAAATATATTTTGTAGGACATTCAAAATCAATTCTCAAGACGTGGAATAAAAAATGGCACAAACATATATGTAGGACATTCAAAGTTAATTCTCAAGATCTGGCTACATATGAATTATTAGCATGAACACTAGCACTTGTCGGATTATTAGCAAAAATCATTTATACGGAACAAACAATTAATCACTAACCCTAGATAGATACTATCCAAATAGTCAGTAAACCACATGGATCTAACAAATCTTACTCTGATTTCATGGACATTGAGAATATAACCATATGATTTTCTAATCCAACAAAAATGAATGGAAGGAGGGGTTGGGAGTAACCAGAGAAACCACATGATATATTTGCCGCAAAAATGGGTATAGATGACTAACCGGTTTTCCGTCAGAGTCGGAGTCATTGCCGGAGTTGCTGTGGACCTCCGGCTCTGGCTGGGGAGGCATGACAGCGACGACGTCGGCGGCGACAGCTACCTCTGTGCCCAACTTCACGCGTTGTGCGGGTGCCTCACCAGCCCCAGCGTCGCCACTCCCTCCGATGGTGCGCTTTGGCAGCATCCTCATACACTTCAGACGGCGATGACCACTGTGAATGGGGGGTGCGGCCGCCTATTATGACCAACGCTTGGGCGCGCCATTAATATGGAGCAGTGGGAGCGAGGCGGGTGATAGTCAAAGGGCTGGCTCGCCTCCCGTTGAGCCTGCACAGCGGACTGCTGGCATGCCTACCATCATTTCACACAGCTACTAGCACGCCTCCCAATGACACTGCGCATCAAACACGCAAATGCCTCCCGGTCTGCCCGCGCGGCGGACTGCTCACACGCATCCAGTCAACTCAGCCTACTCGCACGGCACACGGGACGTGTGGCAGCATGTATATTGTTTTCCGTTTTATGATTAATTTTGCCGCTTTATTGCTTAACCGAAGCATGGCCCATATATTGTTGGTCTAACGCCCACGGTTCGCATAAATAGTCCGTTTGCGATATTGGTTGGCAATTATTAATAGTCTCTCATTTGTAAGAAGATTATATCGAAACTTGTCTCAAATTTGACAAAATAATATAATATCACAGTCTATTGGTATCCATATGACACCATGATAAGTTTCATAAATTTCAACTAAGATTTGCATTTACTGGATTTTAAAATGAAGATTCTCAGTGTCCGAAACTTCTTGCATGGGGACTAAACATGCACCCAGGGACACACATATGATTTTCCAATCCATTTTGGTGCACTATCACGTGTGCATGTAGCTCAAATTTGATTTTTGCACATTAAATTGCTATGAAATCAATCAATGTATAAAAATGGCTGAATGATCTCTATTTTTTTTTCAAATTTTAACACGACATTCCTTTGGTCACATGTTCACTTTAGAAAAAGTCTGACATGCCTCGAAGTGGCGGCAGTGGTGCGGTGTGTGTGTGTGTGTGCGAGGGGTGTCCAACAGTACACTACGAGTCATGAGCCTCCGTGTGGGATTGACCATTTTGTGAGGAAGGTGCCACATCAAAGTCATGAATTGGTTATTTAAAACATTACACAACCCTTTCATACATACATGTTTGGGCCACATGTATGCATTGGTGGTCCTCGGGCACTCCCTCGTGCGGTTATCGGTGATGTGCCCATTCATTATCCCGTGAAGGTTATCAGTTTTCATTGATTGTGAGAGGCATTTGACCAAATGTGGATTCATCTTGGCCTGTGTTATGGTGTGGATCATGGTGAGATTCCGTATCAAAGTTCGAGCACATGCTTACACATGAGTCCGTCCCACTGGCTCGAAGTGAGGGGGACCAGGCGCTGTGAACCTCTGTGTAGTGCGTTTCCGGTTTGCGAAGCATGTGCCACATCAAAGTTGTGAATTTGGTATTCAAATATCACACAACACCTCTTTGGGCCACATGCACGTGGTGGTTTTCCTAGGAGACTCAGTCGCATGTGATGCTCTCTATATATGGGCCTGCGAGGTCATCGTCCATCACTTTGACTTACAACGAGAGAGTGGTTAATTTGACCAACAAGGATGATTCTTTTTTGGTTTGTGTTGTATGGTAGGAGTATATAGTATGCGTCGAAGAGGGGGGAGCATATACTACGCCTCATGAACCTCGCTCCGTGTTGGGACTTCTCAGTTTCCGAGGCAGGTGCCACATCAAAGTTGTGCATTGGGTATTCAAACATCACACAACACCTCTTTGGGCCACATGCACGCCCTATAGGACACTCACTCGCGTGTGGCGCTTCCATTTGTGAGACCATGAGGTCATCCTCCATCACTTTGACCCGACGAGAGAGGTTAATTTGACTAACAAGGAGGAATCTTCTTGGTTTCTGTTACGGTAGGAGTATATACTACGCGTCAAAGAGGGGGGGGAAACACATACTACGTGTCATGAACCTCCCTTCGTGTGGGGACTTTTCGGTTTCTGAGGCAGGTGCCACATCAAAGTTGTGCACTGGGTATTCAAATATCACACAAACACCTCTTTGGGCCACATGCATACGGTACTTGTCCTATAGGACACTCACTCGCGTGTGACACTTCCCTCCATGGGCCCACGAGGTCATCGTCTGTATCACTTTGACCCAACGAGAGAAGTTAATTTTACAAACAAGGAGGATTCTTTTCGGGTTGTGTTATGGTAGGAGTATATAGTACACGTCAAAGAGGGGGGAGGGGATTAGCATATACAATGCGTCATGAACCTCACTCCGTGTGGGGACTTTAGGTATTCCGAGGCAGGTGCCACATCAAAGTTGTGCATTAGGTATTCAAACATCACAACCACACACCTCCATACATATGTTTGGCCCACATGCAAGCTTTGGCGGTTGTCCATTGGCACTCACTCACGCGATTATCGTCGATGCTTCCATCTATGGGCCCCGCTTGCTCCATCACTTTAACCGACAATGAGAGGTTAATTTGACATAGGAGGGGATTGATTTTTGTTTTGTCTTGCGGTATATGTCATCTTGTGAGATTACATAATATACTCTGAGCGCATGTGTATGTATGAATCCCTCCCGCCGGATCGAAGTGGGGGGGGGGGTACGAGCACACGACGCGTCATGAACCTCGCTCTGTGTGGGGACTTTTAACTGAATATATCTGTAACCCATTTATCGTTAGGTTAACTAGGGCCATACGTAATATATCTGAGGCTACATAGCAACATGCATTGCACTTAATGTCTAAATATGCAATCCAAGGCTACATAGCAACAAGGAAGAGTGCTACCTTAATGTTCTAATGATGTCTAGATATATGTAGAAGAGAAGTAACAGCAACAACAACAACAACAACATAGCCTTGTTTGGATACTAAACTTAGCTAGAGGTTAGAGTTAGTTTCTAGCTCATGGCTAACCCTGAACTAACTCCATCCAAAGAGGTGTTTGGATGATAGGGTTAGATTGACAATAAATGCACTAGGAGAACTAGCTCCAATTAGCACCTCTTGGGTTGGATATTTTTTTTGGGTGGGTTAGATGCAACTAGCTCAAACTAGCCCTCATGTTTGAATATACTTTAGGGCTATTTGAGCCCGAACTAGCTCAAACTAACTCTAACCCATGGATACAACAGAAGTTAATCAGCCGATAATTTGTAAGAATGCAATAAACTCCTTCTGGCCCATAATATAAGATGTTAATTCATCTAATATATGAGTATATTGGATGTTATAAGATATTATAAAAGAGTGTTGTACTACATCTTTGTGCAATTGCTGTTTAACTTCAAATATTAACATGGTGTTTTTAGGTACATATGTCATTGGTAAAGATCCGCGCTTCGACCCTTTCTGTGTATGGGGCAATGAGATATCGATGAACCAACATCAAGTGAGGAAGCTGATAAAGATTGTTAGTAAAATGGGTCAAATGATGGCAATTAAACTATTTGTTTACACTTTATCCAAGACAATAGTGACCTGCAGGATGGTAAGTAAGAACTCTGCAGCCTTCTTTTTACTACCCATAATGAGTTGTGTTAGATGACAATGTTTGAATCTTTTTCCTTTGCAGTGTTTGCCAAAGCAGTTTACTCAAGATTACCTCTCAAACTACATGATTGGTGGGCATGCAAAGGTTAAAGTATTTCTACCAGAACACAATGATTATCTAGATGTTTTCCTGAATACAGTGAGGGATGGGCGGTCGGCCATCACAAGTGGTTGGACTAGTGTCGTGCGTGCCTTCGGCATGGAGGAGGGCACAATATGGGCATTCTGCTTCACCTCGTTCAACAACCAGAATGTATTTCGCCTCTTTCTTGACCGTCTTTAATAGTACAAGTATACAACTGTGGTTCATCATTCTTTATTTGGTTCTTATGTAATTCTTGAACATATGTACCTATGAACCGAATAATGCATTGGTTGTTTGAACCTGATGGATATGAATAGAGCTACAACATACATTCAAATTCAAATCCACATCAAAATCCGGTACAATTTGAAATAGCGGCAATTAAATTACGGTGAAGTTATGCCCTCCAGATCATTACGACACACACGGTTGGTAAAACACAAACGTTTGCGATATACACCATAATTCGACACGGTTCACTGAGAGGAAACGTGTGCAAGCATGCACACGATTGCCGTTTGCAAAGCGTGTGCGATGTCAGACAATATCACAAACGGTGTGGGCAAACTAAACGTTTGTGTTAGTTGCTTTATCGTACACAATTTGCAACCATGAACTTTTTCTGATGAAGTATGCATCGTAAGCGTTGCACCATAGAATAGCGTGTGCGGTAGTTGTCGTGTACGACGATGTTAGAACGGTCCAACATTTCGTAATCCTGTCCGACACTCGTACGACGATTAGCTA
The DNA here is from genome assembly GCF_018294505.1 of Triticum aestivum. NCBI lineage: Eukaryota > Viridiplantae > Streptophyta > Magnoliopsida > Poales > Poaceae > Triticum > Triticum aestivum. The sequence continues at coordinate 361,947,731 of NC_057814.1, read as the reverse complement.
ATCTTCTTAATTAGTTATCGCATACGGTTTGGGAAAAGTGAATGTGTGTGATTGTATGCTTATCATACACGTTCTATAATAGTGAACCGTTTGTGATGGGTCGCGCATCGTAAACGTAGCACCACAGAATACCGACTGCGATGGCAATGCGAGCACAAACGAGTAGGAGTACTGTATGCTCCCTATCCCCGACGGTTTCTGGGTCGTGTGGGAAGGACCCTCTATCGCCCACACTCACTTGGCGACGTCTCCAAATGTCGTCGCGGAAAGGGGTTAAAAACCGTTTGTATAGCACCACCGCGTACCAGTGTACATCCGAGTACAACATCATATAGCTTCAGCACTCAGCTACCCCATTACACAACTACACCAGCACCAAGTTTCACATGCAACATCTATAACCTTTCAAATTAGCATCATAGACGGTACATAGACAGATGAATCTCATCTGGAAAACTGCTGAAGTAGAAGGCGAATATTGAGCCTTCATTGATGTTCAAGGTCTTTGCAACTTTAGGCCAGTGCATGTGGATGATTGACCGTCCATCCTTCGTCGTCTTCAGGAACACTTCAATATTGAACCGTGTGTGTTGTATGAATACCTTCCTCGCCTCCTGACCATATAGGTGCTTTGAGAGGTAATCATCAGTGAACTGCTTTGGAAAGGCCTGAAAACAAGGATGTGCATAAATATCTTCTCTAAATTGGAAATGGGGCAAAGAAATAAAAAAAGGCAAGGTATAATAGTTAGTACCATCCTGTAGTGAACTGATGTCTTCTACAATGTGCAGACAAAGATCTTGTTGTTTTTTGTCGCTAATTTATTTATCCTAACAATCTTTCTAAGTTTCTTGACTGGACTGATATTCATGGACAACTCATTTCCCCATATGCAAAAAGGGACGAACAGTGGGTCAAAACCTCTCACAGCAGGACCTACATGTGCAAGACCAAATTGTTAAAAACCTAAATATTAGAATGTGCTATTAGACAAAGGACCATGCATGTGCAAACCTCGATTGTAAACCTCAGTGCCTCCCATTGTTTCCCTGCAACACATATAAGGTAGTTAGTGATCAGGTTAAGTGAGGGTTCGCATGCTATTAGTAAAATACGTTGATGAAAAATAAGAACATTGCAGATTCATCAGATTAATTTGAGCCACATGGAAAACCCATTTATTCAAACCAAGCATGATTAAGAACTAGGAAACATAAAAAATTATATGTTTCTCATGTATTAAGTGTAGCCAAATTCGACTTATTCCTCACATGCACAACAATACAAAATTCTACCCACGACAATTGGACATCGCATTGCAGAATTGAACCAAGCAGTTAACTAAACACCACAACAAATGGACCAAACATTAACTGAGAACCACATTGCACAATATAACATACTTCTAAGCATGCTTAACAACTTGGAAATATAGCAATTGTACTTCTTTCTCATGTATTTATTACAGCCAAATTCGATTTATTTCTCACATGGTATACAATAACAGAATGCACCCACAACAATTGAACATCGCATTGCAGAATTGAACCAAACAGTTAACTAAACACCACAACAAATGAACCAAACGTTAACTGAGCACCGCATTGCAGAATGTATAACATACTAGAAGATCAGATAGTTAACTAAACCAAGCATGCTTGACAACTAGGAAATATAGCAATTGTATTTGTTGCTCATGTATTTTGTAAAGATAAATTCGATTTATTTCTCACATGGAAGACAATACAAAATTGCACCCTGAAGAATTGAACATCACATTTGCAGAATTGAACCAAACAGTTAACTGAAGACAACAACTAATTAACCAAACAGTTCATAAGTGAGCACCACATTGCACGACATATAGAACATATAGACTAGAGAAACAGATTGCATGGTAAAAGTAGATAGGACAATTCACTAGAATTTGTTAAGGAAAGGCAGGAGCAGCACATGCAATGGGTAAACCGAGCATGCTTAACCGGCGTAGCTAGAAAACTGAACACAGGTCCTTATAGTGAGCTAATAAGACAAGCTACTCCTCATCGTTGGAGATATCGATGATGATTGGCTCCTTGGACATCTAAGAGGGCGAGGCCTCCATATCTTGGGTGCCCTCATCGTAGTGGTGAGTTGCCTGAGCCGCTCCGGGCACCAACCTGCTGCCTCTCGAGTTGAGGTAAGCACGGGCATGCTGAGAAAACACATCGTAGTCTTCGTCGAAGGCACCGACGGTGGCCTTGAGGAAACTCCACGAACTGTCGTTTAAAGCAGCCAACCGTGTCGCGGCGTCAGTGCGCGAGGCGTCAACGGTGACCTCAACGGTGAGGTTCTCCTCCAATATCTGGGGGTCGGCATGAATGGCAGCCATCGCGACCTCATCCGCTCGTGCGGCCACGATTTGCTTCTCCGCTGCCAAATTCTCCTTGAGCTCCTGGCCATACTGCATGCACCATGGCTTAGGGCGGCGCTTATTTGCGGGAGGGGTCGGTGATTTGGGTGGAAGGTGTCACGCTGGCTATCGGGCATGTGGGATGTGGAACGAGGAGGAGGATGGGGGTCAGGTGTGGATTACCTGTCTGGATCGACGAGGCCGAGCAACATGAAGGAGGGTCGCCAGCGAGGAGGTGGCGCTGCAAGCAAGGAGTGAAGGTTTCAACTTGGAAAGGAAGGCGGAAACAGGGGAAATGTGGCTTTTGGTAAGGGGGAGGGGCAGGGAGGTAGATATTTCCGCAGAAGCCGAAAATTTTGGATCGGTGCGGCGAAAAAACTTGCGCGCAAAGTGTCATCAGACACGGTCCCTTATTCAGAACCGTGTACGATATGTGAACATCACAAACAATTCAGATAGCTTAATGATAACCCACAAGTATATGGGGTCAATTTTAGCCTTTCTCGATAAATAAGAGTGTCGAACCCAACGAGGAGCTAAAGGTAGAACAAATATTCCCTCAAGTTCTATCGACAACCGATACAACTCTACGCACGCTTAACGTTTACTTTACCTAGAACAAGTATGAAACTAGAAGTACTTTGTAGGTGCGATAGGATAGGTTTGCAAGATAATAAAGAGCACGTAAATAAAATCTAGGGGCTGTTTAGATAAAGAAACGACTAAGTTAGTTTTAGTAGAGAGCTTTTTGTCACAAGAAAGTTATTTGTCCCTAGGCAATCGATAACTAGACCGGTAATCATTATTGCAATTTTGTATGAGGGAGAGGCATAAGCTAACATACTTTCTCCACTTGGATCATATGCACTTATGATTGGAACTATAGCAAGGATCCACAACTACTAAAGATCATTAAGATAAAACCCAACCATAGCATTATAAGGTATCAGGTCCTCTTTACTCCCATACGCAAACAACACCCTTACTCTGGTTTAAGCTTCTGTCACTGTAGCAACCCACTATTAGCGAATCATGAACATATTGAAAACCCTACAGCAGGGATCCTTCACACTTCGCGACACAGAGAGCACCATATGACAGCACCAATAATAAAACATGCAACTCAAACCAGTCATGATCATCAATCAACACATAGGACAAAACGGATCTACTCAAACATCATAGGATAGCCATACATCATTGGGAAATAATATGTAGCGTTGAGCACCATGTTTAAGTTGAGATTACAACGGGGAGAAGAGGTGTTACTCCGCTGGATAGAGGGGGAGAGAGTTGGTGATGACGGCGGCAAAGTTGTTGGTGTAGATCGCCGTCACGATGATGGCTCCGGCTGTGTTCCAGCGCCACCGGGAGAGAGGGGGAGAGAGCCCCCCTCCTTCTTCTTCTTCCTTGACCTCCCCCCTAGATGGGAGGAGGGTTTCCCCTCTGGTCCTTGGCCTCCATGGCGGCGGAGGGGCAGGAGCCCCTCCGATATTGGATCTCTCTCTCTCTCTCTCTCTCTCTCTCTCTCTATTTCCTTCTGTTTCTACGTTCACAGATTCTGGCCTTACAGCGTTTCTTAAATTCCCGGAGATCTGTAACTCCGATTGGGCTGAAATTTTAACACGATTTTTATCCGGATATTATCTTAGCTTTCTTGCGGCGAAATAAGGGCACCGACCGCCTTACGGGGTGGCCACAAGGGTCCAGGGCGCGCCCCCTTCCTTGTGCCCCCCTCGGGCATCGTCTCGCCTTGATTCCAATTCCCAAAATGCACATATATTCCAAAAAAATCTCCGTAAGTTTTATCGTGTTTGGACTCCGTTTGATATGGATTTTCTGCAAAACAAAAAACATGCAAAAAACAGGAACTGGCACTGGGCACTGGATCAATATGTTAGTGTAGCGACCAGACCTCAAATGGCCTGTGCTGCTGTGCACCAGTGTCATCCCTAGATCAGTAATGCTGACACGCACAGTACAAATGGAAGATTTATAACAGAGTAGCAATCACACACTTATTACATCAAATATCTCCGAAGTGATTAAGTATGATAACATGGCTTAAGGCCATCTAATAACGATAACAGCGGAAGACTTGGAAGATAAGTGAGTCCATCAACTCCAGCGGCATCACTGAGTATAAGACCACGACCTAAGGCACCTTACTCGTCGTCTGAAAAGTCTGCAACATGAAACGTTGCAGCCCGAAAATGGGTCAGCACATAGAATATGCTGGCAATGTAACACATAGAGAGCAATGAACAATAATAATGCTATACTATATGCATATATGGCTGGTGGAAAGCTCTATGGTTACAGTTTTGCGAAAAGCCAATTTTATCCTACTACAAAAGGAATAAATTTTATTTAACTATCATGGTGGTTGAAACATTGAGAAGGTACCTCCAACTCAATCCCAATTAAGTGTCATCATTAACCCAACAAAATTAATTATAAGTATCACGGTGATGAGATTCAAATGATGATCCAGTTACTAGATACTCAAGTTGTCCATAACCGGGGACACGGCTAATCATGATCAGTTTGTACACTCTGCAGAGGTTTGCGCACTTTTCCCCACAAGACTCGATCGCCTCCGCTTGATTCTCGCACTACATGATGTTTGAGAAACGGATGACCGAGACACAGTCTTTCAGAAACAATCACTCTTTACTCTGGATGGACCGGTACACCTACTTTCCCCTACATCTGCTAGTCCACCTCTTCAAGAGATCCTGTAACCTACTCAGCTATGCTAGAGCCCATAATAGCTTGTGGCTGCACACGAAAGTTTCTAGCATGAATAATCTTATGATCCCGTTGAGCCTGGGTGGCGGACCTTATACATACAGACAACACTGGGTTCTCCAGGTGCCTCAATCCACCCAGATGTGAGTTTTAGTTGCCACCTTAAGTTGAACCATTAATAAACATCTCACATCTGTCATGAATATCTCTCAAACCCAATCCACGTCTACGAGCATAGCATGGCAATAATAAAAGCAACGTAGAAGTAACTCCCAAGGGTTTGAATAGAAAACAGGTAATAGGTACTACCTCAACTACTTCCCAATACCCACAGTTTAATTAGATCCTAATCATGCAATGTGTTTGAGGAAAAAAGATCTAATGCAATAAAAAAGGGTATGAACGGAATATGATCAAAGTGTTACTTGCCTTGCTGATGATCCGCAAAACCTAGCGATTCGAAGTAACAAGCGGCACACTCCGGGTACTCTATCGCAAACAAACAAGCATACAATCAGTACTCATCTAATGCACAGGTAAAACTCGAATGAAAGATCCAACCAGAAAGTTCAACTTAAGAACTCCGGTTTGCAAAAAGAATCAACTCGAAAGAAGCAACGAAAGTCAAACGGCGAAAGAAAGAAACTCCGTTTGCTAATCTGGATCTAGGTCAAATTTTATTGTAGCAAAAACTTGTTTGAGTAGATTAATCAGAAAGAGAATTTCGAGACGAAACTCTAGGCGCTTGAATCACCTGATTCCGATAAACGAGCGAGAAGTTAAACAGATTCAAAAATTCGATCAGAAATCGAATCTGAGAAAATCGCAGAAAAATCCGACGAAAAAGAAAAACGGACGAACGGTTAAAGAACGGACGTTCGTTAATAGAGAAAAACCGACGAACGCGTTCGTTAAAACGAACGGTTCGGTGAACGCTCGTAAAATAATAAAACCGAAAAAAAACCGATCTAGGGTTTTTTTTTACAGAAAACCGGCAACGACGGAAATCGGGGCAGCGGCGGTACCTCGACGGCGGGCTCCGGCGAGGGCTCCGGCGAGGGCTCCGGCGGGCGCGGGGCTAGGCGGCGGGGCTCGGGGCTCGGGGAGGGGCGCGAGGGGGCGGCGGCGGCTTCCCGGCGGCGGCGACGAGGCAACGGCGGCGGTGGCGGGCTTGATGCGGGCGGCGGCGGTGAGGGGCTCCGGCGGCGGCGGTGGTGAGAGAAAGAGAGGGGGGGCGGTATTGAAGGAGGGGGGGGGTGCGGCGGCTTGGGGAAGGGGTCGGCCGGCGGGCGTCGTGCGGCGGCCGGACTCGGGCGGCGATCCTGTGCGGGAAGAGGAAGGCGCGAGCGGGCCGTCGGCTGGGCCTTTGGCCCAGTCGGCGCGGGCGTTTTTTTGTAAAATAAGTTCCGCAGAAAATAATACGTAGAAAAATAAATAAAATTCATAAAAATATGAAATAAAATTTCCCCATCTAGTTAGAAAATCTAGAATAGGGTGAACATTTTTATAATCAAAAATAAATATTTGGAAAATATGCAATATTTTTAATGCAATAAAAATTGCAAATAAAATCCAAATAAATGCCAATAAATGATTTTAATATTTCTCCTCCAGTATTTCTATTGTTTTGGAGAAGTCATATTTTCTCCTCTCGTTTATTTTTAAAATTGAAATATTTTTCCGGAGAGGAAAATAATTAAAACCACAATCCTCGTTGGAAAATCAAATTTGAAAAAAAATCGAGAACATCCCCAACTCTCTCCGAGGGTCCTTGAGTTGCTTAGGATTTATCGAGGATTTGTCAAAATGCAACAAAACATGATATGCAATGATGATCTATGTATAACATTCCAAATTGGAAATTTGGGATGTTACAGTTAGTCCCAAAAATAGTATAAAAAGTTGCCAAAAGTATATGAAAGTTGTATAATATGGGCATGGAGCTATCAAAAATTATAGATACGACATAGACGTATCAGCATCCCCAAGCTTAATTCCTGCTCGTCCACGAGTTGGTAAATGATAAAAAAGATAATTTTTGATGTGGAATGCTACCTAGCATAATCTTGATCATGTAATCTAATCATGGCATGAATATTAAGACACGAGTGATTCAAAGCAATAGTTTATCATTTGACATTAAGACAATAATACTTCAAGCATACTAATAAAGCAATCATGTCTTCTCAAAATAACATGGCCAAAGAAAGTTATCCCTACAAAATCATATAGTTTGGCTATGATCCATCTTCATCACACAAAGTATTTCATCATGCACAACCCCGATGACAAGCCAAGCAATTGCTTCATACTTTTAATGTCCTGAAGCCTTTTCAACTTTCATGCAATACATGAGTGTGATCCATGTATATAGCACTATAGGTGGAATAGAATATGATGGTGGAGGATGTGTGGAGAAGACAAAAAGGAAGAAAGTCTCACATCGACGCGGCTAATCAACGGGCTGTGGAGATGCCCATCAATTGATATCAATGCGAGGAGTAGGGATTGCCATGCAACGGATGCACTAAGAGCTATAAGTCTACGGAAGCTCAAACTGAAAACTAAGTGGGTGTGCACCCAACTTGCTTCCTCATGAAGACCTCGGGCATTTGAGGAAGCCCATCATCGGAATATACAAGCCAAGTTCTATAATGAAAATTCCCACTAGTAGTATATGAAAGTGATAACTCAAGAGACTCTTATGAGAACATGGTGCTACTCTAAAGCACAAGTGTGGTAAAAGGATAGTAGCATTGCCCCTTCTCTCCTTTTCTCTCATTTTTTCTCTCTTTTTTTGGGGCTCTCCTTTTTTTGCCCTTTATTTCTTTTGTTTTTCGTCTGGAGTCTCATCCTGGCTTGTGGGGGAATCATAGTCTCCATCATCCTTCCTCACTGGGGCAATTCTCTAATAATGATGATCATCACACTTTTATTTACTTACAACTTGATATTACAACTCGATACTAGAACAAAATATGACTCTATATGAATGCATCTGGCAGTGCACTAGGATGTGCAATGATCTAGCATAGCAAAGATATAAAAAAACGGACAAGCCATGAAGATATCATGCTAGCTGATACGTCTCCGTCATATCTATAATTTTTTATTGTTTCATGCCAATATTTTACAACTTTCACATATTTTAGGCACCTTTTTATATGATTTATTGGACTAACCTATTGATCCAGTGCCCAATGCCAGTTCCTGTTTTTTGCATGTTTCTTGTATCGTAGAAAATCCATATCAAACGAAGTCCAAATGCAATAAAATTTTATGGATATTTATTTTGGAATATATGTGATTTTTGGGAGTTGGAAACACCGCAAATGGAGGTCCACACAGTCTACAAGACACTAGAGCGCGACCCCGGAGCCAAGCGCGTGGTGGTGGGTTGTGCTCAACTCGTACATCCGTTGGAGGTCTACTTCGGGCGCAAGGAAGCTTATATCCGAAAAAAATCGTGTTAAAATCTCATCGCAACCGGAGTTACGGATCTCCCGGAATATAAGAAATAGTTTTCGGCCAGATCTGGGGAATGCGAAACAGAAGAGAACAGAGAGGGAGATCCAATCTCGGAGGGGCTCCCGCCCCTCCACCACCATGGAGGCCATGGACCAGAGGGCGAACTCTCCTCCCATCTAGGGGGAGGGCAAGGAAGAAGAAGAAGGAGGGGGTCTCTCTCCCCCTTTCTCCCAGTGGCGCCGGAGTGCCGCCGGGGCTAGGATCGTGACGACGATCTACATCAACAATCTTGCTACCGTCAACACCAACTTTCTCCCCCTCTATGCAGCGGTGTAACACCTCTTCTCCCCGCCGTAATCTCTACTAAAACATGATGCTCAACTCCATATATTGTTTACCAATGATCTATGGTTATCCTATGATGTTTGAGTAGATACGTTTTGTCCTGTGGGTTAATCGTGATCTTGGTTGGTATGATTGTATATTTTATTTCTGGTGCTTTCCTACTGTTCCCTCCTCTCGCGCAAACGTGGGGGATCCCCGCTATAGGGTGTTGCAATACGTTCATGATTCGCTTATGGTGGGTTGCGAGAGTGACAGAAGCTTAAACCCAAGTAGGTAGGTCATTGCGTTTGGGATAAAGAGGACTTGATACTTAATGCTATGGTTGGGTTTCATGACCTTAATGATCTTTAGTAGTTGCGGATGCTTGCTAGGGGTCCAATCATAAGTGCATATGATCCAAGTAGAGAAAGTATGTTAGCTCATGCCTCTCCCTCATATAGAATTGCAAGAATGATTACCGGTACTTGTTATCGATTGCCTAGGGACAAATGACTTTCTTGTTGACACAAACTATCCACTTTTAATACCTTGCAATTTATCCATAGTTTTATGCTCGCAAAGTACTCGTAGTTTTATTCTTGCCAAATAGTTTCTTACCTTTTTTCGGTAAAGCAAACGTCAAGTGTGGGTAGAGTTGTATTAGTGGTCGATCGAACTTGTGGGAATATTTGTTCTGCCTTTAGCTCCTCATTGGGTTCGACACTCTTATTTATCGAAGAATGCTACAAACGATCCCCTATACTTGTGGGTTATCAATACCTTTTTCTGCCGCCATTGCCGGGGAGCAATAGCGTGGGGAGAATATTCTCGTGTGTACTTGTTTGCTTTATCGCTAAGTAGTTTTTATTTCCTGTTCTAAGTTGTTCTCTATCTTTAGTTATGGATACTTTCCAAAAATCTTTGGTATGCCTTTTCCTGGTCAAAAGGTTTGTTTGGGAAAGCTTCTAAATATATGGTTCAATGTCTCCGAAACACCAGAAAAATTAGTGGTACTTGCTACTCATGGAGATGGGGAACCTCCTAAAACCCTCGCTGCTCATTATGTAAAAGATATTATGCACTACTTTGATAATCCTGAGAAAACCCCATTCAACTATATAATGGGAGTAACATTGGATCAACGTGAATACTTTAGGGATTATCGCTTGACTCATAAAGGGAAATTATTATGGGATCAAATTCATATGTTGCATTGGTATGCTCGTGAGCTATGCTTGAGATATGATTATACTTGTTGCTCTAGGATGAAGTCTCCACACCTTCCCTTTTCATGCAAATTTAATGATAATGAAACCTTGGCTTCTTATGCTAATGATATATATGATTATTATGATGTGGAACGAATAGAATAATTTGTTGCTTTTAAGGGTGCTTATGAAATTGAATCTTTGTTTGAAAAAATTGAAGATGTTGATGATTCAGTCTATAGACCTGAAAATTTTACTATCCTTAAATATTGATATGGTCATTATGAATTCAATTCCGATATTGATGCATTTATTGAGAAAGTCTCCGCTGTCCAAGAAGAGACTAATATTTTGCAGGAGTCTATGGAAGAAGGAATTGATGAAACTGTGAGCTCATCGGATGAAAAATATGATGAGGAGAGTGAAGAACAAGCGGAGGAAGAGCAGATTGATCACCCGTTCCCACCTTCTAATGAGAGTAATACTTCAACTCATACATTGTTTAATGTCCCTTCGTTCTTACCGAAGGATGAATGCTATGATAATTGCTATGATCCTGTTGATTCTTCTGAAATATCCCTTTTTGATGATGCTCGCTATGCTTGTGGCCAAGATGCCAATGTGAATTATGCTTATGAAGATGAACTTGCTATAGTTCCTTATATTAAGAATGAAATTGTTGCTATTGCACCCAAGCATGATAGCCCTATTATCTTTTTGAATTCTCCAATCTACACTATATTGGAGAAGTTCGCACTTATTAAGGATTACATTGATGGGTTGCATTCTACCACTACACATGATAATTTTGATGAGTATAATATGCATGTGCTTGTTGCTCCTACTTGAAATTATTATGAGAGAGGAACTATATGTCCACCTCTCTATGTTTCCAACATGATAAAATTGCAAGAAACTGCTTATGCTATGTATTGGCCTTTACTTGATGTGCATGAATTGTTCTTGTATGACATGCCGATGCATAGGAAGGGAGTTATACTTCGTCATTGCATGATATATGTTGCTTTGTGCTCATTACTAAATGCCAAATCATTGTTAATTAAAATTGGCTTTGATATACCTTGGGATCCGGGTGGATTCATTACTTGAGCACTTTATGCCTAGCTTAATGGCTTTAAAGAAAGTGTTGCCAGGGAGACAACCCGGAAGTTTTAGAGAGTCATTTATTTCTGTTGAGTGCTTTTATATAGTTTAAAATCAAAAAAATATAGAGGGGAACTTAAAACTTCACAAAAAGAAAAGTGAAAGTGAGAAGGACGAGCACCGTGGAAGCGGGAGCATGCCTTGAACTTTGTTCATGCCCATGGAAACTTTGTGAATCTTGAATTGCAGAAACTTTTCAATAAAAATATCATCCCCTTGTACAATTCCATTGTATTATAAAAATAATGTGCCAAGATTTTCCTTTAGGATGAGTAGATTGCTTGTTGGTATGTGTGGTGCAAAAACAGAAACTTTGGCTGTAGCGCGCAATTAGATAGAACACCCATACGCAAAGTGAGAGCTATGGTCTTCCCCAGTAAGCCAAGGGAAAATTCACTGCGCAAGATTTGTGCATTTCTTCAACGTAAACGGTTCAGATTGAATACGGTATGCAAAGCGAGACTTCGGTGCTAAGCCAAGAGAAAATCTGGCAAGCAGGATTTGTACCTCCCTTCAACGCAAATGGTTTTTTCGGATGACCCGTGTGCAACTGCACGTACAGACAATTTGGTAAGATTTGCATCTCTCATATTGGGTATATTCTATATCGCCATTTGTCAAACTGGAAAGATTGAAATTTGTTGATCTAGTAACATTGCCATTTTCAACCTTGTAACGCTGCCATTTGTCAAAATATGCATCTAAAAATCACTAGCACTATCTAATTTTTGCAACTAAAATTCAGTAATTAATCATACATTTCATTCATAGATTAAGTAGTCGTTCTTTTATACAAACAGTTCGACTCGATAGCTGAACTGACCAAACTTTTCCCGAATTGTTGCCAACCACGTACTGAAATAGCTAGTTCAACTATATATACTAGCCAATTTTAAGTACATTGTACAGTTCCACCACATCTATAGTCAGATGAACTGAACAAAATAGCCCCTAAAGACTACTAGTATGGAGGGGCTTTGTACTACTTCTGGCAGCCTCTCCTCTGCCAAGCGCGCTCAGTAAGAGGCAGAGGAGGATGAGTCTACCGACGATCTGGACAACTGTAATACGGTGCATGCCGCTGCTGCACCTTCAGCGACGCTCACCTGGAACGCCCTCTGCCACTCTCGACGACCCCTCTCGAAGCGGCGGGACTGCTCATAGATCTCCTGATTCCTCTCCTCCGCGTCGGCGTGTGCTATGGCCACGGCGGTGGTAAGGCTCTTTGCATGATCCACAAGGCACACCTCCTCCTCCCGCAGGAACTCGATGTAGCGCGCAAGGTCGCTGACGCACGTGCGGGCCTCCGCCTCCCGCCTTCGGGCGGCGGTGGTGGAGCGGGTGATGACCCCGGTGGTCGACGGTGGGCTGGCGACCGACAATGGGGTGGCGGCCACGACCACCATCTCCTGCCTTCGTGCCATGGTGGCGGAGCGGTGATGGCCACGGTGGACGGTAGTGGGGTGGCGGCCACGACGGCGGAGGGAGTCCTGGACTAAGGGGTCCTTGGGCGTCCGGCCTGTTATCTGTGGGCCGGACTGATGGGCTGTGAAGACATGAAGACCGAAAATTGAGCCCGTATCCGGATTTGATGCTACATGGCGTGGAAGACAAGCTTGGCAACCGACTATGCAGATTCCCTCTGATGTAACCGATCCCATGTAACCCTAGATCTCTCCGGTGCCTATATAAACCGGAGAGCATAGTCCGGATAGAGAGAATCATTACCATATTCACATAGGCTAGACTTCTAGGGTTTAGCCATTACGATCTCATGGGAGATCAACTCTTGTAACACTCATATTCATCAAGATCAATCAAGCAGGAAGTAGGGTATTACCTCCATAGAGAGGGCCCGAACCTGGGTAAACATCGTGTCCCCCGTCTCCTGTTACCACCGATCCTAGACGGACAGTTCGAGACCAACTACCCGAGATCCGCCGGTTTTGACATCGACATTGGTGCTTTCATTGAGAGTTCCGCTATGGCGTCGCCAAGAGGGTTGATGGATCACCTTGTTTTCAAGGATAATACCATCTCCGGAGGAGCCCTGGTGTCCCTTAAGCCGACGATGACCTCTCAAGTCATCGAAAATCACCTCTGCGTCGATCCCGAATACTCCGCCCGCATCGATCCAATGGATTTATCGTCGTTGAACGAAATCCTAGATTGCATGGCCGCCTTGGGGGTCGCTACAGACTATGATCGGCTTGGGATTAAGCCTGACCAGAGAGAAATTAAATCTCCGCCGATCACCCATCAGATAGCGGTAGTGGAGGAGCGGAGCAACTCTTCTACTATATTAAAGACGAACTATGTTCGGACCTATGATCTTGAAGGGCTGGATATTCTCCGGCAGAAAGGCATGTCCCGTCCCCCGAACATGGAGTCGGACAATGAGCCTAAAAAATCAGTCGATATCCCGGAGCCCGAACTGCCAGGTCCCGTAGATCTTCAAACTCCGAATCCAAAATTGGGCCAGGGTTCGGATTTCAAGCCATACCTTCATGTGCTTTCAAGCCATACCTCATTATGGGTATACGAAGCTAAAAATGCCCAGACCTAATGGCATAATCACCCTCATCAGCGATCCGGATATAGCACTCCACGCCGAGAATAAAACCGCATCCTTGGCCCTCGAGGCATTGTCTGAGGCCCTAGCGGTTGAAGAACTAACCGCACTACGCTCCACTGTGGATAGGGATGATGTTATCCTGGACAAACAACCCAAATCTACTTCCTTCAAGCCAGCAGAAGAAACGGTCAAATTTCAGGTCCATCCAACAGACCCGAAGAAGATAGCTTCCATCGGAGCACAACTCAGCCCCATAGTAGACACCGCACTACTAGACTTCTTGCGCGAAACTGGGATATATTCGCCTGGCACCCCTCAGATATGCCAGGAATCCCGCGCGAATTGGCCGAACATAGCCTCAACATACTAAAGGGATATAAGCCGGTCAAGCAAACACTGTGGCGCTTTTTCGAACCCAAACGACAAGCTATTGGTCAGGAGCTAGTCAAACTCATCGAGGCCGGATTCATCACAGATATTAAACATCCAGACTGGCTGGCAATCTTGGTAATGGTACCAAAGAAGGATAAATCCTGGCGCCTATGCGTCGACTTCAAAGACCTTAACAAGGCTTGCCATAAGGATCCCTTCCCTCTTCCCCGCATTGATCAAATCATTGATGCTACCGCAGGATACGACTCGCTGTGCTTCCTTGATGCATATTCCGGATACCATCAAATCAAAATGAAGGAGTCCGATCAAGCCGCAACAGCATTCATTACGCCATTTTGCTTCAACACCATGCCTTTCGGGCTCAAGAACGCCGGCGCCACCTACCAGCGCATGATCCAAACATGCCTCAAGAAATAGATCGGCAAAATAGTGGCGGCCTACGTGGACGACGTCGTCATCAAAACTAGACACGTTGAAACACTAATAGACGACTTGCATCTCACATTCGACAACCTCTGCACATACGACATCAAGCTTAACCCGGAAAAGTGCGTCTTCGGCGTCCACGCCGGTAAATTACTGGGCTTCATCATTTCCAACAGAGGAATTGAAGCAAATGCAGCCAAAATCCGAGCTCTGTCACAGTTGGCCAGGCCAACCGAACTCAAACAGGTGCAAAAACTCGCCTGGTGCGTGGCAGCTTTAAGCCGCTTTATCTCCAGGTTGGGGGAAAAGGCGCTGCCCCTTTATCGCCTTCTGCAGCGCATCGATAACTTCGAATGGACAAATGCAGCGACTGCCGGACTGGAAGAAATCAAAGCCCTTTTGGCAAGCAACCCAATCCTGGCCGCGCCAGACGTCGGCGAACCAATGCTCCTATATATATCGGCAACACACCAGGTGGTGAGCACCGTACTCGTCGTCGAACGAGAACAGGACGGACACAAATTCCGCTCCAAAAGCCGGTATACTACATATCCACCGTCCTCACACCATGCAAATCCCTGTACCCTCGCTATCAAAAGATAGCTTATGCAGTCTTCATGGCATCTCAAAAATTGCCACACTACTTTCAGGAGTGTTCGATCACGGTGGCTTCCGAAGTGCCCCTCAATGATATAATCAACAACGACGATGCAACGGGGCGGATTGCCAAATGGGCCATTGAGCTCCTGCCATTCGACATCACCTACAAACCACGTCGAGCCATCAAATCCCAGGTACTGGCTGACTTCATCGCTGAATGGACAGAGGCCGAACTCCCTAAAGAGTACGGCGCATATTCCAACTGGGTGATGCACTTTGACGGCTCCAAAATGTTGGCAGGGCTAGGGTCGGGCGTCGTATTAACGTCCCCCACAGGATATATCATCCAGTACGTACTCCAAATATTATACACAGACTCCAACAACGTAGCCGAATACGAGGCCTTGTTACATGGCCTTCAAATGGCCGTATCAATGGGCATACAATGCCTGGATGTGCGCGGGGACTCAAACCTCGCAATATCCCAAATTAATGGAGACTTTGATGCCAAAGATCCAAAGATGGCAGCTTATCGCAATGCCGTCTTGAAGATGTCGGCTCGGTTCGAGGGGCTCGAATTTCATCATGTCGCCCGCGAAAGTAATCAGGCGGCAGACGTCCTTGCTCGCATCGGCGCTAAGCGTGACCCTGTCCCACCTAACATCTTCCTCGAAAAGCTCTTTAAGCCATCCGTGGTGTGGCAAGGGGGAGACAGCAACGACAGTCCCGTTCCGAACACAAACACAGATAGCGAACACTCCGATATCATCGGAGGCTCAGCCACCGAAATAACACCATTGGCTCACCTCATCATGGCAGTAATTGCCCCGTGGAGCGAACCATTCTTGGCCTACTTTAATAGGAAGGAGCTCCCAGAAGATCAGAACGAGGCTCGTCGCATCGTCCGGCATTCGAAGGCCTATAAAGTTCACGAGGGAGAGCTCTACATGAAAAGCACTACCAGAGTCCTTCAAAGGTGTATCTCCGAGGAGGAGGGGCGGCAACTCCTGGCAGAAATTCACGCCAGTCTCGGTGGGCACCACGCCGCAGCCCGGACACTTGTCAGCAAGGCCTTCCGGACATGATTTTATTGGCCTACGGCCTGGGCAGACTCACAGGACCTCATCCAGCGCTGCGTTCGATGCCAACTCTTCGCCAACCAAAGCCATATGCCCCCAACCACCCTACAAAGAATCCCCATTACATGGCCCTTCGCGGTCTGGGGCTTGGACATGGTTGGACCTCTTAAAGGGGGAGGCCATGAGAAAAAATATCTGCTGGTCATGGTGGACAAATTCACCAAGTGGATAGAGGCTAGACCAGTTAAAACGGCCGAGTCCGGACCGGTGGTCGCATTTATATCCAATGTGGTGCACCGTTATAGTGTACCGCACAGCATCATCACTGATAACAGTTCCAATTTCACAGCTGATGAGGTGAAAACCTGGTGTGCTAATCTGGGCATTAAGCTCGATTACGCCTCTGTCTACCACCCGCAAACAAACGGTCAAGTCGAGCGAGCTAATGGTCTTATTATGAGCGGCATCAAACCCAGGCTAGTGCGGTCTTTGAAAGAATCAGACAAACACTGGGTCGAGGAGCTTGACTCCGTACTCTGGGGGCTGCAGACCACGCCCAACCGTACTACCGGATACACGCCTTTCTTCATGGTGTACGCCCTGTGACATTATACATGACTCACCTCGAGTGCGTATGTACGAAGAGAAAGAGGACGAGCTGGATCGGCAGGACAGCCTAGACGCCCTGGAGGAGGAGCGCGACGTCGCTAAAGCCCGTTCATCATTTTATCAACAGCAGGCTCAAAGATATCAGAGCAGAGAAGTACGGGCCAAGACTTACAATGTTGGCGAACTCGTTCTGCGCTTGCCGGAGAAGAAAAAGGACAAACTCAAGCCCAAATGGGAGGGTCCCTTCATAATTGACGATTGCCTAGAGGCGAACCCCTGGAACGCGGCCAGACTCCGAAGGTTCTATGCCTAGCGCTGAACTCTTTGTTAGTCTCCTTCTCCCCTATAGTTCCCGTTACTTTTTCTCCCTTTTACACAATTCTTTTCGCTTTAAAGCTCTCATTCGGCTTGACCGAACACTCCTGGCGTACACACTTTTACATATGTACGCTCATCATACCTGGGGGCTTCTTTCACAGAAGCTTGTTAATACTATTTTCCGAGCATCAAGCTCATCACACATGCATGTTTTTCCCGTATGTCTTTTCTTCACCATTATATGCATCGATATGACTTAAGTTTTGGCCAAGCTGGGTTGCCTGGCTCCTGTGCTTACCCCTACGTTCCCGATTGTTCGGCTAGGTGGTAAAGGGAGCACCTCTGCGATTGTTACTGCCGGGTCATCCGGATGTGTACCTTAGACTGGATGAAACCGAAAGCTAGTGTTCTTAAGGGAATATTCGGTCGGTGGATGAAAAAAGATTTTTCGCAATCACTCTATTGTGAACCCCTAGAAGCTATACACACTGTGATTTTCACATCACAATTCGGACATGTCTAATAATGCATGCACACCCAGGGAAAGGAACCCTTAACGGAACTATTCTCCCTGGAAGATGTTTCTTACAATCTCAATGTAATATAACATAACTAGCCGGATACAACTTGTCTGTTAAAGCAACTATGACCCCTACGCTTAGTTTTCCACGCATACCCCGGCCTATTCGGCCATGATGGTATTCGGAAACACTCCGCACCTTCGGGTCCGGAGGTTGAAGCGAAAAGGTCTGCCATGAGAAATGATATACAATTCAGCTAGAATTCCACATGGTGAGGAAAGTACCTAGTCACTTGGACTCAAATACTTCTTCCTCTATACCATCTAACAGGCAGTCTAACTTACAATCCTATTGGGAATATTTGGCGGCCACCTCTACTTGGTCATATACTAAACTAACGGGAATTTCTTCCCCTTCGGCCCCAACGGTCCAACCCGGGCCATGTGATTAGGATTCAGCTTGGTCTATCGCGTCTTCACCATGGCCCACTCTTCTTGCGCACCCTCTCGGCAGGCCGATATCTTCCATAATAGGATACGCCACCGCGCTCCCTTGAACAGCTCTACAAGCTCCTCCATA
The DNA here is from genome assembly GCF_018294505.1 of Triticum aestivum. Taxonomy (NCBI): domain Eukaryota; kingdom Viridiplantae; phylum Streptophyta; class Magnoliopsida; order Poales; family Poaceae; genus Triticum; species Triticum aestivum. The sequence continues at coordinate 361,929,324 of NC_057814.1, read as the reverse complement.
CTTCCTGGAGGGGAGGCGGATGGGCATAAGGCCTTGGCGACACTCCGCATTGCCAGCTGAGCATGCTCGTGCACTTGCGACAGTCTTTGCAGCAGATCACTTGCTGATCCAGACACCTCCTCTTCAGGACGGCCCGTCAATATACCTGCAAGCATAGCTATATCAGTTCCATTTATCTCCGAACTACTAAAAAAACAAAAAGTCTGGAAACATACTGAACATGCCGCCCCGCAGCTTCTTGTTCTCCTTTACGGAGTCGGCTAGCTGGGCCCGCACATGTTTCAACTCTTCACCCAACTTAGTGTTGGAATCCTGTAGCTTGTTTTTATCGTCCCTGACGCTGGTCAGCACATGCTCGCCTGCGGCGTGTTGCCTCTTTGCCTCTCTTTCTCCCTCTTGGGCAATCTTCAACTTCTTCTCAAGTTGATCAGGCGACCCTATTATGCGATCAGTGGCAGTATTAGCACAGTTGGTATACAACTACTATTCCTCGATGGAGGGGAACGTTACCAGTGGACAACTTCAAATTTTCTAGTTCGGCGGTAGCAGCATTTAGCTGCGCTCGACACTGTTCCAGCTCTTGGGTTAGGAGGTTGTTCTTCTCTGTAAGAACCTGGTGATACAACGTCCTTAAATCAGTTGTACCAACTGCTTTTAGCCCCGGGGGCTACTAGCATATGGCTATCCTATTCGGACAAAGAAAACTTACCTGCACGTCTGTTAAATGCTACTCGATGGCTCTACTAAGCCCGTTTCGAGCAGCTCGGATATACGCATCAGCCGAACTGAAGGCATGGAATGCCTCTTCTGAGAACACCGGGTCTCGTAAAATAGCCCTACAGCGCCGATGATTCATGGCGCTCTCCACTTCCGAGTTGCTAACCGACATATTCTCCGAGCCCTCGGCCGATGGATAGTCCGACATGGTTCCTATATCGGCTCCGCCTCTACAACGGGGTCTAAAACCCGGGCGCTGGGAGTACGGCTGGCCGGACCCTCGGTCTTATTCCGGTGAACCTTTTTCCTGGTACCAAACAAACGTGCAAGTTACAATTGGATGTGACTACTAAAGTATACCTTCAAATCCTTACCTCTTTGACAAGGAACCGGTCGTGTCTTCACCGACCTTCCTTTTGGAGGCCTTGCTCGGCGCCGGAGCCGCTCTTTTTGGAGCCGCCCCCGGTGTAGTGTGACGCGTCGAACGCCTCCCCTGTGGAGCACGAGACAGTGCGATGGGTGAGGCAGTGCGAGGAAGCTCTTGCGTATGAGATTTACTCTTGACGACTTACGTGGGAAGCAGGAAGAAGACCATGGTAATCGGCGGTAATGGCCACTTCCGTGCCATCATAGCTCGCCTGGTAAAACACCCCTTCCGCGAGTACCACGAATATATTTGGATCCTCTTCGAACCCAGGATCCAGCTCCCGGTTGTGGTTCTTAGGCTGTGGGGCGGGGCTATGAAACCCCTCGGTGATTTTTCGCCAATGCTGTTATAAGCGGATTAGAAATTTATCAAAGTTAATCCGGGAGGCAGAATAGGCAGAGCAGAAGGATTGGGGCTTACCCAACTGGGCGGATTATACATAGAATATCCATCTCTGTGATTGATGCGAAGAAATTCCTCCTCCTCCCCTTTGAACAGCTCGGCCAGTATCTTGGCTAGAGCGGCAGGGGTGTCCGGACCTTTCCGACCACAGCGGGAGGCGTCGTCCTCCTCGTTGTAGTGCCACATTGGGATCCCTCTATATTGAAGCGGCTGAACCCCTTGCACTAGGAAGACCGCCATTACCTCAACCATTGTTAATCCAGACTGGACGAGCGTCTTTATCTTGCCCAGGAGCTGACGAACCTCCGCACTGTCATCCTCTTCAAGGCTCCAGGGATGCCAACTATGGTGTTTCTTTAGCGGGGCGCTTGCAAAGTCAGGGAGACCCTTTCGAGCTGGGTCGGGAAGTGCAACGTCCTCAATGTAGAACCATTCGGAAGTCCATTCCTTTGCTGCCCTCCTTGGTGTGCCGGACAGGTATCCGGTATCGGGGATGCGCCACACTTTGGCTCCGCCCACTTCAAATATTGACCCCTCATGGTTGCGCGGGACAAGACAAAACAATTTTCTCCACAGTTCAAAATGGGCTTCGACACCCAGAAATAACTCGCATAGAGCGACGTAACCTGCGATGTGCAGGATAGAGGCGGGAGTGAAGTTTTGTAGCTGGAGGCCATAATATTCCCGAAGCCCTCGGAGGAACGGATTGACGGGAAATCCAACGCCTCTTAGCAGGTAGGGGACGAAGCACACTCGCTCCCCCCGGATGGATTAGGGAAGTCCTCCGCCTGAGTCACACCATTGAAGGAGGCAGACCCTGCTCGGACAGGGACCAGATCCGCGGCAGGGAGAAATCACTGCATTTGCAACTTTGCTAGTTGACTATGAGTCACAGAGCACTTCTCCCACTCGCTTCTCTTTGGGCTGGAGCGGGAGGAGGAGCTGGGGATGCTAGCCATGATGGAATGGTTTGTCCTGGCAGTTTCCGGGGATTTTCTCGGCGCGGTATCGCCTAGATCTGAGATCCAGTATCCTTAAATAGGCGTTCTACCTTGCGTGGAGGAGGTGTTATTCGCAAAAATACCTTGACTCTCCGCATTCGCTCGACATGTGGAAGACGAAGTTATTAGCGCACAGAAGCCGAGGGGAGCAATATTGATCAATGGCCGAATATATTACTTGGAGAGGGAACCTGGCTTGCAACGCCAAAGACAATGTGCGCGCCGAACACCTCGTCGTTGAAGCCTAGTTCGGGGGATACTGAGGGAGTCCTGGACTAAGGGGTCCTCGGGCGTCCGGCCTGTTATCCGTGGGCCGGACTGATGGGCTGTGAAGACATGAAGACCGAAGATTGAGCCCGTATCCGGATTGGATGCTACTTGGCGTGGAAGACAGGCTTGGCAACCAACTATGTAGATTCCCTCTGATGTAACCGACCCCATGTAACCCTAGATCTCTCCGGTGCCTATATAAACCGAAGAGCATAGTCCGGATAGAGAGACTCATTACCATATTCAGATAGGCTAGACTTCTAGGGTTTAGCCATTATGGTCTCGTGGTAGATCAACTCTTGTAACACTCATATTCATCAAGATCAATCAAGCAGGAAGTACGGTATTACCTCCATAGAGAGGGCCCGAACCTGGGTAAACATCGTGTCCCCCGTCTCCTATTACCATCGATCCTAGAGGCACAGTTCGGGACCCCCTACCCGAGATCCGCCGGTTTTTACACCGACAACGGCCACCTCCCGCCTTCGGGCCACGGCGGCCGAGCGGGCGATGGCCCTGGCTTTCGACAGTGATGTGGCAGCCACGGCGGCAGACGGTAGGGTGGCGGCAGCGGTGGCCGGCAACAGCTGCCGATGGGCAGCGGCGGCGGAGCATGTAGTGGGTGTTTTGCGCACAGCCAATAGGAGGGACGCCACGCACACTACACTACGCCCAGGACTGAGCCACCGCCGCGGTGTAGCCTCCCAGCTGGAGCTGTAATCAGATGATGGCGGAGTGGCTGAGCGACGACAACGGACTGGTGCCATTGGTGATTGTGGGAGAAGGACACGAGATAAGCTATAGGGAGGGAGGGGAAAATGCGACCCAGGACTCGCCGGCAGTGAGGGTTTATATTGCAGGCTGGTAAGCACTGGGATTTTGCGGGATTTCATCGAGTCGGGCGGGAAGTTTGCACGGGAACCTGCGCGGTTACGCAGGAATAGGTCACCATCGTTTGGCTAAAAGAACGCCCCCACGCACTGCTCAAGCTTGCGCTCGAAGCCGTCTGCGGCAGCGGGGTGACAAGACATGCGAGAGGAGGATGAAAGGACATGTACACATATAGTTAATAAAAAAACATTTGCGATTTTATTACCAACTACCCCGGCCCCGTCCTGGTTTATAAGTAGGATTTAACTTATAAAATAGTAATGCATGTCGCCAAAGATTATATCGTTGGATTCGTATTTGAACATAGTTTCCAATTATATAATTTTAATAACATCCATTAACATTTTGTTAGTAAAATTAAGGTCAAAATATGGCACAGAATATAAAAGGGACTAATAGACCAAGACGGAGGTAGTAGCACACTACCGCTCTCTACGTAGCGACGCAACTGCCGGCCGGCTTGTAGATGATCATTCCCTGCGTGTTCAACTGCTCTATGCGTTTGGTTGCTCGCGGCTAAGGCAGCTGCGGCGCGCTCTACTCGCGTCCCGGCCGACTCGGTGTTAGCAGCAATCGTAGATAGAGCAAATCACACGGCACATAAGCAGCAATCGTCTCTGTTATTATTGGTCTTCGCACACAATTCTGATTACGGACCTGTTTGACGTGTATCACACACATCTTGTTCAGTTGAACTCTTTCTGTTGTCTTGGCTCATCGCAAACAGTTCATCCAAGTGAACTATATGCCCTCCATCCAACACACACCTTGATCTGGCTGACCATTTCTATTGTGTTGGCTAATCGCACACAGTTCATCCTAGTGAACTGTATGCCATATATCGCACACCCTCATCTGGCTGCCTGTTTCTGTTTTTCTGCCTCATCGCAAACAGTTTTGCTGGATTAACCGTTTGCCATGCATCACACACACAACTCTAATCTGAACCGTGTTTGATGTCACCGCCATCACAAACATTTTGTATCTTTTTTGATGGTTTTATTACATCACCGTTTGTGATTAATGCACCGCACACAGTTTCGACGAAGGGTCTCTAATTGAACTGTCGCGTTTGGACCAACCTACAGTAGTGGATATTAAGGCCTCCTTTTATTAGAGAACTGGACCAAAGCATTAGCACTTAGTGAATACATGAACTCCTCAAACTATTGTAATCACCGGAAAGAATCCCAATTATTGTCACCTTGGGTATGCGGATCATAACTCGTAATAGGTGTCTACAACTTGCAAGATAGGATCAAGAACACAAATATATTCATGAAAACATAATAGGTGCAGATCTGAAATCATGGCAATCGGGCCCTAGTGACAAGCATTAAGCATAGCAAAGTCATAGCAACATCAATCTCAGAACATAGTGGATACTAGGGATAAAACCCTAACAAAACTAACTCGATTACATGATAGATCTCATCCAACCCATCACCGTCCAGCAAGCCTACGATGGAATTACTCACGCACGGCGGTGAGCATCATGAAATTGGTGATGGAGGATGGTTGATGATGACAATGGCGACGAATCCCCCTCTTCGGAGCCCCGAACAGACTCCAGATTAGCCCTCCCGAGAGGTTTTAGGGCTTGGCGGCGGCTCCGTGTCGTAAAACGCGATGAATCCTTCTCTCTGATTTTTTTCTCCCCGAAAGTGAATATATGGAGTTGAGGTCGGTGGAGCGTCAGGGGGCCCATGAGGAAGGGGGCGCGCCCCCACCCTCGTGGACAGGGTGTGGGCCCCCTGACGTGGATTTTTCTTCCAGTATTTTTCTTATTTTCCAAATAGATGTTCCGTGGAGTTTCAGGTCATTCCGAGAACTTTTGTTTCTGCACATAAATAACACCATGGAAAGTCTTCTGAAAACAGCGTCAGTCCGGGTTAGTTCCATTCAAATCATGCAAGTTAGAGTCCAAAACAAGGGCAAAAGTGTTTGGAAAAGTAGATACGACGGAGACGTATCAGATACCCAGGCAATGATCATTATATAGGCATCAAGTCTAAGACTAGTAGACCGACTCCTGCCTACATCTACTACTATTACTCCACACATCGACCGCTATCCAGCATACTAGGGATCAAACCCTAACAAAACTAACTCGATTACATGATAAATCTCATCCAACCCATCACCGTCCAGCAAGCCTACGATGGAATTACTCCTGCACAGCGGTGAGCATCATGAAATTGGTGATGGAGGAAGGTTGGTGATGATGATGGTGATGAATCCCCCTCTCCGAAGCCTCGAACAGACTCCAGATCAGCCCTCCCGATGAAGAACAGGAGGCGGTGGCGGCTCCGTATCGTAAAACGTGATGAATCCTTCTCTCTGATTTTTTTTCTCCCCGAATAGGTACTTATAGAGTTGGAGTTAGGGTCGGAGGAGGTCCAGGGGCCCACAAGCTTTCTAGGCGCACCCCAGGGGGGCGCCCCTAGGGCTTACGGCCTCTGGGTGGACCCCCTCTGGTTACTTCTTGCGCCAGTATTTTTTATATATTCCACAAAAATCCTCCATAAATTTTCAGGTCAATCCGAGAACTTTGATTTCTGCACAAAAATTACACCATGGCAATTCTGCTGAAAACAACATCAGTCCGGGTTAGTTCCATTCAAAACATGCAAATTAGAGTCCAAAACAAGGGCAAAAGAGTTTGGAAAAGTAGATATGATGCAGACGTATCAACTCCCCAAGCTTAACCCATTGCTTGTCCTCTAGCAATTCAGTTGACAAACTGAAAGTGACAAAGAAAAACATTTACAAACTATGTTTGATCTTGTTGTTGCAAATATGTCTAGCCAATATTCAGGTTTTCAGCAAAGATTATGAACTAACCATATTCACAATATCATTTACGTCTCACATTTACTCATATCAATAGCATAATCAACTAGCGAGCGATAATAATAAATCACGGATGACAACACTTTTTCAAAACAATCATGATATAATATAACAAAATGGTATCTCGCTAGCCCTTTCTGAGACCGCAAAAAATAAATGCAGAGCACCCCCAAAGATCAAGGATTGGCTAGACATTATAATTCATGGCAAAAGAGATCTAGTCACACTCATACTCAACATCAATTAAAAACAAAGCATATAAATAACAGTGGTGCTCTCCAGCTGGTGCTTTTAATAAGAATATGATGACTCAACAATAAAAGTAAATAGATAGGGCCTTCGCAGAGGGAAGCAGGGATTTGCAGAGGTGCCAGAGATCGGAGCTTTTAAAAACAGAGATGTATATAATTTTGAACGGTATGCTTTCATTGTCAACATAACAACCAAGAGATCTCGCTATCTTCCATGCTAGATACATTATAGGCGGTTCCCAAACAGAATGGTAAAGTTTTTTTACTCCCCCTCCACCAACAATCACACTCCACAGCTAGCCGAATCCACGGGTACCGTCCATACCAACAACAGTCCTCGGGGAGTTTTGTTTTATGATTATATTTTGATTTGATTTCGAGCATGGAACTGGGCATCCCGATTACCAGCCACTTTCTCATGAATGACAAGTGAATAAACACTCATCATGAGAATAACCCACCTAGCATGGAAGATACTGACAGCCCCCAGTCGCTTCATGAGCGATTCGGGCATACAAAACAAATTATTATTTGGAGGTTTAGAGTTTGGCACATGCAAATTTACTTGGAACGGCAAGTAAATACCGCATATAGGTAGGTATGGTGGACTCATATGGAACAAATTTGGGTTTAAGGAAGTGGATGCACAAGCAGTATTCCCGCTTAGTACAAGTGAAGGCTATCAAAAATATTGAGGAGCAACCAACTAGAGAGTGCCAACGGTCATAAACATGCATTGAGGTTAACCAACATTGAGTGCAAGCATGAGTAGGATATAACCATGAACATAAATATCGTGGAGGCTATGTAGTTTTTGGATCAACTACATGCATGAACATGTGCCAAGTCAAGCCACTTGAATCATTCAAAGGAGGATACCATCCTATCATACTACATCACAACTATTTTAAATGCATGTTGGCACGCAAGGTAAACCATTATCCACTCCTAGCTAATTAGCATGGCATGAGTTACTATAATCTCTAATTGTCATTGCAAACATGTTTCATTCAAAATGAGGTGAATCAAGAACGATGGGCTAATCATGTTTACAAAAACAAAATAGGTAGAGTTCACACCCGCTTTTCCTCATCTCGATCATTTCATCAAACATCGTCATTATTGCCTTTCACATGCACGACCGAAAGGTGTGGATAATAATAAGAGTGCACATGCATCGGACTAAGCTGGAATCTGCAAACATTTACTCAACGGAGAAGACAAGGTAATATGGGCTCTTTGTTAGATCAACAATAATGCATATGAGAGCCACTCAACATTTTCATCGTGGTCTTCTCCTTACGACCCAAAGAAAAGGAAAAGAATTTCAAAGAAGCACACTGAAATATTTTTGGAGTTTTTGTTTTTCTGGAGAAAGAAAAAACGAAAACAAGAAAAACTATTTACACGGGAAAGCTCCCAACAAACAAAAGAAGAAAGAGAAATATTTTTGGGTTTTCTTTTAATACTACTACTAATTAAACTAGAAATAACTGAAAAGAAGCGAGTAATATTTTTGGATTTTATCAATGTTTTTCAAACACACAAGAAGAAAGCAAGAAAAATAATCTAGCATGAAAAAGTATGAATACCGACAACTGGAATGAATGTGTGAACATGAATGTAATGTCGGTGAGAAATATGTACTCCCCCAAGCTTAGGCTTTTGGCTTAAGTTGGTCTAGGGATACGGCTAGCCTGGCGGATATCCAAAGTCATAGTTGGGGTTGTACTGAGTTGCAGCTGGTACTGCTTGGAGGGCCGGCTCGTGGAGGCGAGCAGCCTCCCTTGCTCTCTCCTACTCGTCTGTCTCCTCTCTGGTTATGAAGTATCTTCGTTTTACCTGAAAGTCAAAGAAGGGAGGAGCGGAAAGCATAATGTGGAGGATGCGCTCCCTGTCAAAGATTAGTTAGTACTGGAGGGGTTGTTTGCTCCTCTCAAAAAACTGGTAACGTACCATAGCATCATAATCAAGGTAAGTAGGTGGTAACTCAATGTCATTTTATCTTATGGGTACCCCGAGATAATTAGCTAAGCGGGTGGCATAAATCCCACCAAAGAAATCTCCATCTGAAGCATTATTATGTAACCGCCTCGCAACAATAGCCCCAAGTTATATCGTTTATCACCTATTACCGCACTCTTGAGCACACTAAGATCTGAAACACAAAGGTGGCTATGATCATGTTTATCATTAATGCATCTACCTATAAAGAGAGCAAAGTAGTGTAATGCAGGAAAGTGAATGCTCCCTATAGTAGCTTGTGTTATGGTTCAGGTTTCAACCACGGTAATGCTAGAAAAGGAACTCAATGCAATCAGATTTACGAGGTTCACTATGAATGCCCCATTGCAGGATTTTACATACTTCATTAAAATCTGCAAGGTCCATTCGAAATGATTTATCATATAGGTTAAATAAAATAGAATGTGTATTGCGCTCGGATGTAAACTCAAATCTCCATAAAAAGGAATCAGTGAGGTGATAGTATTACCCGCACTTATTTGACACGAAGTCCTCAAGGCCAGCGTTTTGTACGTATGCATCAAATTCCTCCTTAAAACCTGCATGAGTCATGAAATGATCCGACGGCCATTCACAAGGGCGCATTAGAGCTTCCCTCGGTGGTTCAAGGTCTGGCTCACATATCACGAGCCTTGGGGATTTCTTCTTTGAGGAACCATCTTGGTATATTTTCCTAAACATTTTCTCCCTCTGGAAAAAAATTCTGAAATTTTTAGTGACTCGAAAAAAAAGTGAACCAAACTCAACAAAATTGATAGCAACTACCCCCACAAGTGACTAGAGGCTATATCATGAAACAAAACTACTTTGGACCATACAAATTTTACATGCAAGCTCAAGAACAAGGTCACTAGAGCAGCAAAAATTCGCAATATACAAAGCACTAGAATAAAAACTAATTGGACTATTGGAGGAGTCACATACCGAAGAACAATCCCCGGAAACAGTTTCGAAAATGGAGTTCCGAGCAAGGAGATAAAAAATGGCAGCAAAATGAGCAAGAACATGGGTTTGAGCAACGGTGGGATTTTTTCTGCAGGAAGACAAAGTGGATGGGTGCTAGCATAAGTGAGGGGCACCCACGTGGGACGCACAAGCCCTGTAGGCGCGCCCTGGGGGGTGGGTGCGCCATGTAGGCTTGTGGCCCACTGGTGCACCCCCCCCCCCTGAGGTATTTTCAATGCCAAAAATTCTTAAATAATGCAGAAAAAGCATACTAAATTTTCAGGGCATTTGGAGAAATTTTATTTTCTGGTCATTTTTATTGCACGGATAATTCAGAAAACAGAAAAATAATAATATTATTTTTGCTTTATTAATCTAAATAATAGAAAGTAAAAAATGGGTGTTGAAAGTTGTGTTTGCAAAATTCATCCATCTCATGCCCATCAAAAGGAATCCATTAACAAGGATGGTCAAGTCTTATTAACAAACTTCTGTTGACATGAAACCGGAGAATCTTCGTATAACACTAGGTTACTTCAACGGGGATATGCATGTCCCCAACAATAAGAATATGATATTTCTTTATGACAGTAGGAATAGGGAATTCAAAACCTCCAATAGTGATAGTTGAAAATTTTCCAATAGAATTGATGCTATTCACTTGAGGTTGTTTCTTCAGAAAGTGTACCGTGTGCTCATTACCATTAACATGAAAAGTGGCATTGCCCTTGCTGCAATCGATAACAGCCCCTGCAGTATTCAAAAAGGGTCTACCAAGGATGATCGACATACTGTCGTCCTCGGGTATATTAAGAATAACAAGGTCCGTTAAAATGGGGACATTTGCAACTATGACGGGTACATCTTCACAAATACCGATGGGTATAGTAGTAGATTTATCGGCCATTTGCAAATAGATTTCAGTTGGTCTCAACTTATTCAAATCATGCCTATGATGTAAAGAGAAAGGCATAACACTAACACCGGCTCCCAAATCACATCAACCAGTTCTTACATAGTTTCTTTTAATGGAGCATGGTATAGTTGGTATTCCTGGATCTCCTAGTTTCTTTGGTATTCCACCCTTAAATATATAATTAGCAAGCATGGTGGAAATTTTAGCTTCCGGTATTTTTCTTTTATTTGTAATAATATCTTCCATATACTTAGCATAAGGGGACATTTCCAGAATATCAGTCAAAAGCATATGCAAAAAGACTTATCTAAGCATTTCAACAAAGCGCTGAAATTCTTTATCATCCTTTTCTTGGATGGTTTAGGGGGAAAGGGCATGGGTTTCTGAACCCATGGCTCTCTTTCTTTACCATGTTTCCTAGCAATGAAGTCTCTTTTATCATATCTTTTATTCTTAGGCTATGGGTTATCAAGACAGACAACAGATTCTATCTCCACATCATTATCATTTCTAGGTTGAGCATCAACATGAACATCATCATTAACACTATCATTAGGTTCATGTTCATCACCAGATTGTGTTTCAACATCAGAAATAGAAATATAATTTGGGTTCTCAGGTGTGTCTATAACAGGTTCACTAGAAGCATGCAAAGTCCTATCACCATTCTTTTTCTTTTTAGAAGGACTAGGTGCCTCAGTATTAATTCTTTGAGAGACTTGCTCAATTCTCTTTGGATGGCCTTCAGGATACAAAGGTTCCTGAGTCATTTTACTACCTCTAGTCATAACTCTAACAACATGATCATTCATCTTGTTATTCATCTCATTGAGCAAATCATTTTGTGCCTTAAGAACTTTTTGTACTATAGTTTTTACCATAGAAGCATGTTTACTAACAATATTGAGATCATTAACAGTTCTACACATATAGTCACCCAAGCGTTCAAGCATATAAGCATTACGTTTCAATTGTTTACTAACATATGCATTAAAGTTTTCTTGTTTAACAACAAAGTTATCAAATTCATCCAAGCATTGACAACAGATTTATTATGAGGAATATCACCTTAATCAAATCTATAGAGAGAATTTACTTCTACTACCTATGTCGGAGTATTAAGTCCATGTATTTCTTAATAGGTGGTAAATTCTTAACATCTTCAGCTTTAATACACTTTTCCTTCATAGATTTCTTTGCCTCTTGCGTATCTTCAGGACTAATAAATAGAATACCTCTTTTCTTTGGAGCTGGCTTAGGAGGTGGTTCGGGAAGAGTCCAATCATTATTATTGCTCAATATATTATTCAATAGTACTTCAGCATGTTCAATAGTTCGTTCCCTGAAAACACAACCAGCACAGCTATCTAGGTGGTCCCTAGAAGCATTGGTTAGTCCATTATAAAAGATATCAAGTATTTCATTTTTCTTGGGAGGATTATCAGGCAAAGCATTAAGTAATTGGAGAAGCCTCCCCCATGCTTGTGGGAGACTCTCTTCTTCAATTTGCACAAAGTTAAATATTTCCTGTAAAGCAGCTTGTTTCTTATGAGCAGGAAAATATTTTTCAGAGAATTAATAAATCATATCCCGTGGACTATGCACACAACCAGGAGCAAGAGAATAAACCATATCTTAGCATGACCCTTTATGAGAAAGGAAACAACTTAAGAATATAGTAGTAGCGAATTTTTTTTCTCATGAGCAAATAGGGTGGCTATGTCATTCAGTTTAGTAAGATGTGCCACAACAGTTTCAGATTGATAACCATTGTCGGTGTACAAAAGTAGGGGCTCTCCTTTTGACCCCTTTACTTGTGCACGGGCAGTCAGAGCCGCGCCCATGGCCACACTTAGCAGGGAAGAGGAGGGAAGCCGGAGCACAAGACAATCAAGGCAACGCCAAGACCAGAAACACTAAAGGGCAAAGGAGCGAAGTGGACTCTCCCGGCAAGACCCTTGCCGGGGCAGCCTTGCCCAACACCAACAGAGCGAGCCACCCTTGAGCCCAAGGATTCAGACGCTGCCAACGACTACATTGGAACCAAGAACCGGGAGGCACCTCTGTGGTGGCATGCAGATCTTTGTCAAGATCATGAACACACAAGATCAGATGAGGACGAGAAGACAACGACCCTTGGCGGGGTCTCGGCCAAAGAAATCCACGAGACCCCCGGCGAGATCCTTGCCAGGGATGACCACGACGCCCCGGCAAGACCCTTGCCGGGGCCCCGGCAAGACCCTTGTCGAGGACACCAGCAGGACTGCGGCCAGGCCCACGTCTGCCAAGACGCCACCACTGTCCCCATGCAGCTGCTAGCAAAACCAGCTGGGCAGGCACCTGCATGGCGACGAGCGGCCTCTACACCAACCCAGCAAGCATCTGCGTGGTGGCATGCAGACCTTCGTGAAGGCTCCACCACCGCGCCAGCCCAGCAGCCACCCAACATGGCGCCACGATGCCCCGTCAGCTCGAACGCGTGTCGAATCCAGACAAGGCGGCGACAGATGGGACGTGCTTCCTTGCCGTCCCCGATAAAGCGAGAGGGGCACGTCGGCAGCGCATTAAATTCGTTTGTCCGACGCGCCAGAAGATAGACTCATCCCCTGTACACCTTTCCACCTCCCGTGTGCCACTGTGGCAACCCCTTTTGTCTATAAAAGGAGGCCCGAGGTGTCCAGGAGGAGGATTCGGATCTTTTGGGCAAGTCACACCCCGCAGCTAGCTCAAGAACACTCAAATACATCCACCAAAGAAGGACTATGGTATTACACATCTTCGCGGCCCGAACCTGGGTAAACGATCTGTGTGCTTCTTGTCAGACCCGCTCTTTGCACAACCCCATGCCCGCCAACCGTAGAAGGGATCCTAGTGATCCCATAGGTGTCGTTTCCCCGACATCTTTGGCACGCCAGGTAGGGGGCGCAGTTGTGAAAATCCGGCCTAGCGGTTAGCCTAGCATTTCTTCATCGCCATGGCTCCCAAGAAGAAGACGATCACGGTGGTCGGTTCATCCGGAGCCGGGCGGCCCGCACCGGTGCGCGCGAGCAGTGGGCCAGTCGCGGCCAGAGCCCGAGGCGCGGCCCGCGAGCACCAACATCGCTCTGGCAGCCAGAGCCTGGCGAGCGGCGTCGTTCGTGCGTGAGATGACGGGCCGCACGCTGCCAAATCCAAAGACAGAGCCGGACCCCCCGCAGGCGGCGCGGGGCCCTCCAAGGGCGGCACCGTGCCACCTATGGGCAGCGCGGCGACCTCCTAATCGCCTACGCCGGCGCCCACGACGCGCCCTTCCTAGGGTGCGGGCGACGAGCAGCGCCACCATGCTGGGGACCCGGGCGCCGCCGTGGGAAGAGTCCCGTGCATCAGTCGCGGGACGGAGGAAGCCAACATGCCCGCCAAAGTGCTGGCGGAGATGGCGTGCAGCCGCAGGGCCGTAATGGAGCTCCTTCTAACGTGGTTAGGAGTCGGAGCGTGCCACGGTCCTGGCAGCGTTCGCCACCGCCCACACCGGCAGAAGCTTTGGCGCGCGTGCAGTTGCTCCTCGACTTCCCTCCTGCCGAGGAAAAGCTCGACGAGTGGAGAGCCACCATCCGGAACCTCGTCGGCGTCGCCAACAAGGACGAGCCGCGGCCAGTGGGGCCCTCAGGCCGACGCTCCATCGAACCACCGGACGCCAGCGGTGGAGGGGCCGGGGGGTGCTGCGGCCACGGTGCACTCTCCTCCTCCACGCCAGCCACCGCGGGTGTCGGTCCATCGTGATGACGCTTGCAATAACATTTCCATAGCGTCGTCTGACCCACGGACCCACCGCGACCAGCGCCAAGTTCTTCGAGAGCGAGCCCATGAAGACGCTCGAACCACCATTGAGCACCGACGCGATACACGCTACCAGTCAGATAAGCAGGCGGGGCTCGCTATGGACCAGCCAGCACCGGGACGCTCTGATGACCTACCTTACCAGGTGGGTTGCCCAGCCTTTACCCGTGAGTTGCGGTAGTTCCAGTGGCCGTTCCACCGCACGTTCAAGCCCGACGTCGGCGAGAAGTACAATGGCAAGACCCATCCATCAGAGTTCCTCAGCATCTACACTATCGCGATGCAGGCCGCTGGAGCTCGTGACGACAAGGTGCTTGCCAATTACTTCCCGGTGGCCCTGAAATCCAATGTCATGTCTTGGCTGATGCACTTGCCGGCGGATTCTATTTCTTCTTGGTCGGATCTGTGTCATGAGTTCGTTGGTGCCTTCACTGGAGGCCACCAAGCTCATGGCCAGGCGAGTGATTTGCATATCATTCCCCAGAAGGAAGGTGAAAACCTGCGCAAGTACATACAGAGGTTCAGCCGAGTGCAATACAATATCCCAGATGTTCATCCCGCTGCCGTGGTCAGCGCGTTCCATCAGAATGTGCGCAACCGCAAGATGCGTGAAGAACTGGCGATGAACAAGTTTAAAGATGTGGCCGAACTTTATGTTATGGCCGATAGATGTGCCCGAGCTGAAGAGGGAAGGAAGTACCGACTCTACGGACGAAGACACCGCCGCCCCGACGAAAAAGGGCCGGCGCCACAACAGGAAGCGTAAGGGCAAGGCCGTGCTTGCCGTCGAGGGATCCGATGACACCGGCGCCGCCAAGAAGGCCAAGGCGAACGACCCCAACAAGGAGATTGTCGGGTGTGCCGCTTGCTGGGCCTTGGCGGCAGCCGACAAGCCAGGGGGCTTCGACAAGCAGTATTGCAAGATCCACCGCACCAAGGGCCACGACCTCCAGAACCGCCGACAAGTCGAGCTGCTTGCTGAAAAGCAAAAAGCCGAGTATGAGAGGCAGGACAAGGAGAAGGGTCAGTATGGTGCCGAAGGATCCGGCAAGAAGCGTGGGGGCCAAGTAGGCCGCCGCGGCAAGGAAAACCAGCAAGAGAGGCCCGCTCGGGGCCGCGACAAGAAGCAGGAAGAAGACGATCATGACGAGGACGACGTACGGCAAGCATGAGTTCTAGAAGGCTACGGAGGCCATGTGCGTCGACGGTGGCGCCTCGCTACATACTTCTCACCGCTAGCTTGAGCAGTGGGCACGTGAGATTACAGCAGCGGAGCCGGTGTTCGACGCTCAGAAGCCGCAGAAGTGGTCCAGCACGCCTATCATCTTTGACGCGGAGGACCACCCTGATCGCACAACTGCGGTCGGGTGTTTGCCGTTGTTGGTTTCACCAACGATACACAACCTCAATGTGAACAAGATGCCGGTTGACGCGGGGCCGGTCTGAACTTGATCTCACCCGTTGTGATCAAAAGGCTGCAAATTCCTGATGGAGACCTCAAAGAGACGGGCACGTTTCAAGGGGTCAACCCGGGAAGGAGCCAACCGAATGGTAAGGTCACGCTGCCTGTGACATTTGGAGGCGAGTTGAACTATAGGACGGAGAGGATTGTCTTCGATGTAGCCGAGATCCACTTGCCTTACAATGGGATCCTCGACCGCCCGGCACTAGCCAAGTTCATGGCGGCGTTGCATTATGCCTACAACACGCTGAAGATGCCTGGGCCGATGACCATCATCACCGTTCCCTGCGACAAGAAGGATGCGCTAATCTGCGCCGACCTAATCTACTGGGAAGCAGTTGCAGCAACTGCCGCCAAGGCACTTGCTCCTGCCGCTGAAGCCCCCGGGGGGAAGAAGAAGACCGGCAAGACCTCTCGCACCCACTCCGGCAACCACGCCTCTTGGGATTGTTGTGCTACCGTCGAGGACGTGCCAGAGAGCTCCACTGGCAAGAGCAAGAAATCCAGAGCTGCACCGCCAGAGACCAAGAAGGTGTCCGTCAAGGAGGATTGCATGGGAGGGGCTTTCACCATAAGCTCCACCCTTGACAGCAAATAGGAAAGCGCGCTCGTCACTTTCCTGTGGGCGAATGTCGGCGTGTTTGCATGGCAAGCATCCGACATCCCCGGCGTTCCCAGGGAAGTGATTGAGCACCATCTTGCTGTCTGTCCCCATGCGCGACCCGTCAAGCAGAAGGTCGGGAAGCAAGATTTGGAAAGGCAAGAGTTCATCACGGAGGAGATCAGGAAGTTGGAAGCGGTAGGCTTGGTGAGAGGAGTGCTCCATCCGACATGGTTGGCCAATCCGGTGGTGGTGCGCAAGGCAAATGGGAAGTGGAGGCTGTGTATTGATTACAAAGATATCAATAAGGCTTGTCCTAAGGACCCCTTCCCGTTGTCGTGCATCAACTAGATTGTTGACTCCACGGCTGGGTGTGATCTGTTGTCATTCCTTGACGCCTACTCGGGCTACCACCAGATCTTCATGACAAGAGAAGACGAAGAGAAGACAGCATTCATCACCCCATGTGGTAAGTATTGCTTATTACGGATGCCTTTCGGGTTGAAGAGTGCTGGCTCAATATTTGCAAGGGCAGTCCAAATTGATTTTGAGCCCAGCTACATAGAAATATGGAAGCTTATATGGATGAATAGTGGTCAAAACCAAGGACAGGGCAACACTTGTACAAGACTTAGAAGAGACGTTTGCAAACCTACGCAAGATCAACCTCAAGTTGAACACTGGGAAGTGTGTCTTTGGCGTTCCGTCCGGCAAACTTCTCGGGTTCTTCGTGTCACAGCGTGGGATTGAGGCAAACCCGGACAAGATCAAGGCAATCGAGCAACTCGAGGCGCACAAGCGGATCAAGTATGTGCGTCGACTCACTGGTTGCGTTGCCGCCATGGGTAGATTCATCTCCAAGTCTGCCGAGCGCGCCCTTCCCTTTTTCAAAATCTTGAAAAAGGCGGGACCAATGGAATGGACCCCAGAGGCCGAAGCAGCGCTACAGGATTTGAAGAAATACCTCTCCTCTACGCTGATACTAGTTGCGCCTAAACCACAAGAGCCATTGCTGCTGTACCTAGCGGCAACGAATCAAGTGGTTAGTGCCACGCTAGTGGCACAGAGGGAGGTCAATGAAGAGCCTATGGCAATGACAGAGCCTGGTGCCGGCAAGGCAGGGCCCCCGGCAGAACCTGACGCCATCAGAACGGGGCCCGCGCAACCAAATGAAGTGGTGCAGAAGAAGAAAATGATGCATCACCTGGTTTACTTCTTCAGCTCCCTCTTGCAGGGGGCTAGGTCGAAGTATTACGGTGTGCAGAAATTGCTCTTTGGCCTCCTTATGTCCTCGAGGAAGCTGCGTCATTACTTCCAAGCCCACCAAATCACCGTCGTCACCCGCCTCCCGTTGCAACGGATATTGCATGACCCAGACGCAACCGGGAGGATTGTGGAGTGGGCCTTGGAGCTGTCGAGCATTGGTTTGAAATTTGAAAGCACTTCGACAATCCAGAGCAGAGTCCTGGCGGAGTTCATTGCGGATTGGACCTCAACACCCGACGAAGAGATCCAGGTGACCACTCTCCCCAGCAAGGAAGCAAGTCGCAACTGGATCATGTACTTTGACGGGGCTTTCTTGCTGCAAGGCGCCGGTGCTGGTGTGCTGCTTGTCGCACCCACCGGAGAGCACCTCAAGTATGTAATCTAGATGCACTTTGTCGGATGTGGGGTTCTGGCAAACCCTTAAGGTTCGAACACTGGGGTGCGCGCGAAGTCTTTCCCTACTACCAATCTACGCCCTAGCTCGCTAAGATCTCGCGGACAAACTCGACGAACTTGCAACACAGAAAGACACGAGGTTTATACTGGTTTGGGCCACCATTGTGGTGTAATACCCTACTCCAGTGTGGTGGTGGTGGATTGCCTCTAGGGCTGATGATGAACAGTACAAGGGAGGAACAGCCTCCTGAGGTTGAGGCGTTCTTATGGCTAGGGTAGGCTCTCGATCGGGTTGGATCAAGCTAAGATGAGATTTCCCTACTATGGTGGCTAGCTCTACTTATATAGGCCCTGGTCCTCTTCCCAAATATCAAGCGGGAAGGGAGCCAACAACGGCGGGCAAATTTGAAGGGGGGCAGCTAGTACAAGCTATCCTGACAAAAGTGGTCTTCGCCTGCAAAAAGCTCTGGTGGTGACGCCGTCTTGGGCTCCATGATGACCTCCGTCTTGCCGTGCTCCTAGTCATGGTCTCAATGCACCAATATAGCAACCTTTGCCTGATGCCTCGGTACTCTTCACCTGCGCCGGCCTCCTTAGCACCAAAGAGGAAATAAGGACGCTGCGCGCGCTGGCGCCCACCTGGCGCCCGCCTGGTGTCCTTCGTCATGGCTCACGTCACGAGAGCCTCGTGAGGTTTTGCCCCGCCTTGATATCTCTGCTCCTCGTGAGCCTGCCTGGCTGGGCCACTCCAGAGGAGGTCTTGCGTTGTCCACCTCACGAGGCTTGGCCCCTTGCGAGGGTCTTGAATGCCTTGTTCATGAATATGAGCCGTATGGCCTGCTGGCTTAGCCATGCTGCGGGCCGCAGGCAGGCAAGTCTGGGGACCCCCATTCCCAGAACGCCGACAGTAGCCCCCGGGCCCAAGGTGCGTTCGCGCTTGGCTTCGCGGTGCAGCCAAGGGTCAAGTTCGGAGCACCGCGGGCCCCAAAAGCCTGCGGCCTTGGTTGACGCATGGCAGTTGATTGGACGTGGGCGTCTCCGCTTCCCCATGCTGCCTCGGCAACTGCTTGATCTCACAAAAGGCTGGCGCGGGCAGTTCTTGCCTTCATTGCTTCCTCATCGCCTCGCTCCATATCCCCTTTCTCGCTCCTCGCCACTGCTACCTCAAGATCTGCTCCGACTTTGCTCTGCACCTGCATCCCATGGCGCCGCACAAGGTCAAGAGCTCCTCGGCATCGGCTTGGTACGAGCCCGCTCTTGAAGCGCCCGCCGTCACGGAGAAGAGCCTCGCCTCCGTGCTTCTACTGACGGCGGGGGAGAGCAATGAGTGGGGGAAGATAGAACTCCGGCTCGCTTCCGACGAGCCGGAGCCTGAGGGGAGCACCTTCTTCCCTTTCTTCTCTAGCGGCATCGCCGTTGGGTTGGTCCCTCCTTTCTCTGATTTCTTTTATGAAGTCCTCGACCACTACAGTCTGCAGGCGTTGCATCTCCATCCCAACTCTGTCCTCCTCCTGTCCATCTTCACCTACTACTGTGAGGCGTACCTGGGCGTGATGCCATCCGTGGCGTTGCTGCGCCATTTCTTCTTCCTCCGTGTCAGCTAGGGTCACATCTCCAGATGCGCTAACTTCATCGCAGCCGGCAAGGCCAACTCGATCTCGAGCACCGGGAAGAGGGCCGACAACATTCAATCCAAATGGGTCATGATGGATGCCAAGCGCGCCGATCCGCGTCTGGCATTGCCAACAGCGGCGCCCTCCTCCCACGAGGAATGGCCCAAGAGCGGGCATCACTAGTGTTGGGGCAGATGGTGACCGACCTGAAGCTGGGCAATGCGAGGGCAGCCAAGGTAACGGGGGCGATGCTTCTGAGGGAGTTCCTGATGCTGCGGGTTGCCCCACTCCAGGCACGCGCGCGCCCCCTCTGGGAGCTTGAAGAAGAGGGAAACAAGACCCGCCTAAGGCCAGGGGACCTGCCTGGCGATGAATTGGATGCCGTCCTGCGCATCATAGTCAGGGATAACTAGGAGTACCTACCTAGCACCTTCGTCCCTTTGTTCCAACGCAGGGACTGGGAGGAATTCGTCGCCTCCAAGCCGACCTTTGACGCGCGCGGGCTGGTGCCGCCGGCGATTCTGGGGGCTCCTGCGGCATAAAAACCAGTGGAGGTGTCTTATGGTGAGTCCCACGGAGAGGGGGAAGAGGAGGTGGACTCGGAGAAGACTCTGGAAGAGGTGGGGGAGACTTCCCCACTGGACAAGGCCGAGATCCTCCGCGCTCTTCCTGACGATGCCGAGGTCGATGCCCGCCAAGGGGAGAGGGAGCAGCCCCTCATCCCGACGAGGGGTAGGTCATCGCTGGTGGCTCGTGACGCTGCCTCCGTACTGACGCCTCCTGGGGCCGGATCCGGTTCTGCCTCCACACCGCCTGGCGCCGTCGGAGCCCGAACGCCTGCACCTCAGGTCCAGAAGCTGTCGGGTTTCAAGCTTCCCAAGCGGAAGTATGTTGTGGTGGATCAGTTAGTGTCTTAAGCTTCGCCATGTCCCTGTTTGTACTCGTCATTTCCTGATGCTCGCCCTTGGTTGGTCAGGCCGACGTCTTCGTGAAAGAAGAGGAAAGAGGATACGGCGGCCGTGCCTCCCTCCGCGAAGAAAGGAGGCAGCAGCGCCCGCATCTCCCAAGCCCGATCGTCCTCGCGAGGCAAAGAGGAGTATCGCCATGTGGAATCAGCCCCCATGGCCCAGCTGGCTCCGGAGGTGCCGGCACTTGGCGCGGCTGATGAGGCCCGAACTGCTCCAGAACCCGTGATCTCCCAGGTCCTGGTGACGAAGTCGCCTCCTCCCACTGCTGCGCCTCCACTCCCAGGTTCTTCTGCTCCTGCTGCTGTTCTGGAACGCGCTCTTTCGGAGATGACCCAGCTACAGGCGGATATCCTGAGCGCGGACCCATGCCTTGTGGCCGGGCGCCTGGAGCTGGCCTCAGGCTGGCTCCACTCCGACATGGCTGTTCGCGCGGCGCTGGGCCGGGCCGCTGCGGCTTCTGAGAAGGATAAGCAGAGTGCCGCCGACGCCGCAGCCAATCGTGAGGCGGCACTGAAAGACACCAAGGTCGCCCGTGACCGCTACCAGATGCGGGAGGACGAGTTGCAAAGCCTGCGCGACAAGCACGCCGAAGAAGCACGCTGCCGCCAAGCGAAGGAGGAAGAGGTGAAGGCCCGGGAGGATGTCGTGAAGAACCGTGATGCCGAGCTGGCGGAGTTGGAGAAGAAGCAAGCCGCCGAGCGGAGCCAGTTGGAAGGGCTGGAGCAGAAGGCGAAGGCGAGGGAGGCCGATCTCGATGCCAAGGCGCGTGTCCTGGCCGAAGATCACGCGGCCTTCACCGACCTCGAGGAGAGGTCTCGCAAGGCGCTGAAGACGCTCTACGAGCACGGCCTGGAGAAGTCGCTGGCCACTGATGAGGACGGCCCCGCCCAGCTACTTCCTCTCTTTGTGAAGGCGCTTGAGGAGGTCGTTGATGGCCTCGATCCCATGGCGGAGGCAGAAGCTCGTGTCCTGTCTTCGGCTGCAGTGACTCGCATCTTCAGCCATCTGCACCTTCGCGACCCCAGCGCGTGCCTTGACGAGCTGCTGGAGCCTGTTGCTGAAGATCAATGCGAGGCCGCCACCGCAGCCGTGCAAGGTCATGTGAAGGCCTTGCTGAAGAAGTTCCGCGGCTTTGTCTCCGCTCCTCTGTCCGGCGACGCTGCCGATCCTGCGGCGGGTGGTGAAGGCGAGAACATCGTTGCCCATGGGGAAGCGCCTTCCGCAGGCGATGGCGACGTCCAGGGGTGACCTGCAGCTGTTTCTCCCATTTCGTTCCTGCAACATGTATCAGGCCTCGTGGAGGCGTTTAGACTTTTCATTTGATGTCGTGAGGACAATGTGTTTGTAATATTTGCTTCGAGATTTTGCGATTTCCTTCCTGTTTGCTTTGCGTTCTACGTCGGCAGAGCCCGGCCCCGTGCATACCTCAACCGCCATTGGGCCGACCGGAGACCAGGACGGACCAAGGAGTGAGGGGCTACGTGACCAGTTAGGCTCCTGAGTCGCGATGCTCAGGAGTCCCCCTTGACGCGCAAACATCATATAGGGAGAGTTCGTGAGGATAGATTAATGTTCTACGTCGGCAGAGCCCGGCCCCGCGCATACCTCAACCGCCATGAGCCGACCGGACACCTGGACGGACCAAGGAGTGAGGGGCTGCGTGACCAGTTAGGCTCCTGAGTCGCGATGCTCAGGAGTCCCCCTTGACGTGCAAACAATTTCCATACCTGCCCTCGCCGAGGCCTCGGGAGGGGCGCACGACGCCCAGGTCCGGGAGACCTGGTTGGGTGGCGTGCGCTTGGGCGTGTCCCGAGCGCAGCCCCTGTGCCCAGCTCCCTCATGCGACTCTCCCGAGGGGAGGCATTGTGGTGAGGCTGGGCGCTGAGCTCTGGGCTCCCTGAGGTTGGTACGGCCGTGGGGCCGCCCTCAGTTGTTTATCACCAGCGCGGAGCATAGTGCTTCCGCTTGTGCACGGGCATAGCCGCTCCTCGGCAGTGTCGACAGCCAGCGCAGAGCATGGTGCTTCCACTTGGGCGTGGGATGGGGGGCCCCTCCGGGAGGAACCCCCGGGGCATGTACAACCCCGCCCTGACACGTGGCTTGCACGGCAGGGCTGCGAAGTGTATCTGGGCACTCGTGAGCCAGCGCGGGACTCACGAGGCCCTACCTCAAGGCGGGTTGCGCCTGGTCTTGAGTCTTGGTGACTGTATGTTCCTGCAGGGCGGTTAGATCAAGCACTCTACGTCCTCAGGTCCCGGCCCTCGAGCGAGCTCAGCCGCCGCTGGTATGCCAGGTCGCGATGCCGTGGTCAAGGCCAGGGGGTGAGGGCTAGAGAGCCAGTAAGAGCTCCTGAGTCGCGGTGCTCAGGAGCCCCACTTTTAACGCGCAAGCGAATTGCATAGGTTGAGCAGACCCGTGGTGGGCGGCGATCGAGCAGGCGATAGCCGTGGGCAGGTTAAGCCTGGAGAGCAGATCAATTTGGATAAATGCAGGTAGATACATGCCACCGGGTCCGGCCCGAGCGGCTTGGGGATGATGCAGCCCGAGGGGCGCCCCCAGCAAGGTAAGCTAAAGACATAAGCAAAAGGGATACGTGCCACAGGGACGGACCCATGTGGCCTGGGAATAATGCAGCCCGAGGGGCGCTCCTAGCTAAACGAGCGTGGAAGATGTCACCTGGTTCTATAGACGAAGTAGAGTTGGTGCAGCTGAAGGCATGCGCTGAAGAAATGACTCCTCATGAGCCACCGGAGCCCTGAGCCTCGGGAGGCTCTGGGGGCTCGGGAGGTTCCCTGAAGACCGTCTCCATCTCCTCCAGGACGGCATGGTACCTGGCGTCCTGAGCCGCCAGGACACGCCGCATGTTGCGCTAAGAGGCCGACGCCATGCTCTGCAAGCCGAAGGGCATGCCAACGTAGTTGTGCAGCGGGCCCTCGCAGCGGCCCACACGCGAAGGCCAGAAGCGCTCCTGAGATGCGGCCCGGTTGAGCCCTGGGACGTCGATGCAGACACGCAGCCCTGCATCCTCACCAGGATGGGGAGCTGCGCCTTGTGAACGGCGGTCGCCGCGCATGGCTCTTGCGTCTTGCAGTTCCTGGGTGGTCTTGGTGATGAACTCCTGGGTGGTGGGCACTCCTTGCCCGGCACTCTCCTGAGGAACATGTTCTGCGAAGCACGCTTCCAGGTGGTGCCCAAGCGCCTCCCTCGTGAGGTTGGCAAGGTCTGAGGCCCCCTAGAAGAGAGCCTCCGAGCCCTTCCCGAGGAGGGTGCCGGGCGCGCTTTCCTATGCGATGGAGGGAGGCACCCCTGGGATGGACGCTGATCTCGATGAGACTCCTTCCGCGACGCCATCCTCTCGAGGTCCTGCACGGCGCAGCTGCTTCTTCCTGGGAACGGTCTCCGGAGGGCCTTCACTTCTGCTGTCGGGGTCGTCGATTGCTGCGGCTTGAAAGGCGCGCTCGAGGGAGCACACCGCATCCCTCTCCTCACATGGGACCGTGATGATCCCTCCACTTCCTTGCATCTTGAGAACGTTGTAGCCGTGATGGGTGACTGCCATGAACTTGGCCAGGGCTGGATACCCGAGGATGGCATTGTACGGCAGGCGGATGTGCGCGACGTCGAAGTCGATGAGCTCAGTGCGGTAGTTCTTGCGCTCCCCGAAGGTGACAGGCAGGCGGACCTCCCCTATCGGTGTGGTGGAACCGTCGGTCACTCCTAAGAAGGGCTTGGTGGGCTGGAGCTGTTCATATGGCACTTGGAGATTGTCGAACGTGTCGACGGACAGGACGTTGAGCCCTGCGCCGCCGTCGATGAGGGTCTTGGTAACTTGCACATTGCTGATGACTGGGGAGCACAACATCGAGAGGGCACCGCCGGTGGCCGCGCACTTGAGCTGATCTACCGAGTTGAAAGTGATGGCGCATTGGGACCACTTTAGCGGGCGCGGGGCCTCGAGCTTGGGGAGCACCGCGTTCACCTCACGAGCGAACTATTTGAAGATGTGCTGAGAGACTGGGGCCTGGGCACCGCCCAAGATGCAGGCGATTGCGCGCGGCTCCTGGAAGCCCCCAACCCCCTCGTCCTGATGGTGGTCGTCATTCCTTCTTGGTGGCGGCAGCGGGGGAAGACCGGCGTTGCCTTGGGGGCGATCCTCATGAGGCTAATCCCTCCAGGCGCCCTCGCGAGGTTGGTCCTGCCAGCGGTCCTCGCGAGGCCTGTCGCGCCATTCCTGGCGCGGGCCACGATCGTCCCAGCGTCCGCCTCCTCGTCCTCCTCCCCGGCCGTAGCCCCGGTCGCTGCGCTCGGGGCGTCGACCGAAGCGTCCTTCTTGTATGGCTCTGAGCTCTTGACAGTCGCTGGTGTTGTAGGTGTTCAGGTTGTGAAAGGCGTAGAACGGTCGGCTGTTCTTGGAAGACTCGGGCTGATCTCTGCCCCGCTTGGTGTCGGGCTCCGCTGCGAGCATAGCTGCCTCGTTGCGCTTCACATCCTTGGCCTTGGATTTCTTCTCCTCTGCGGCCATGGCCGGCAGCTCAAGGAGAGAGAGGCGCCCCTCCTCAGCTCTTGCGCACTTGGTCACCAGGTTGAACAACTCCTGAGAGGTGCAGAGCTCCTCGTGGATGGCGAGATGTTCCTTCATCTTGACGTCACGGACGCCGTCTGAGAACGCGGAGATGATGGCTTCGTCCGTGACCTTGGGGATCTTGAGGTGGGTGTTGTTGAAGCGTTGGATGTACTTCTGGAGGGTCCCTCCTGGTTGTTGCTTGATGCGGCGTAGATCACCCGCGGCTGGTGGGTGGTCGCGAGTGCCCTGGAAGTTGGTGACGAAGCAATCGCGCATTTCGTCCCTAGAGGAGATCGAGCCGTGCTGCAGGTTCAGGAGCCAGGAGCGGGCTCCATCCTTGAGAGCCATGGGAAACCAGTTCGCCATGACTTTTTCGTCGCCGTTGGCCGCTTTGATGCTTAGCTCATAGAGCTGCAGGAACTCCGCGGGGTCGGCGGTGCCGTCGTAGCAAGGAGGCCGATCTGGCTTGAACTTGCCTGGCCAGGCGACGCTACGCAGCTCGGGGGTGAAGGCGCGGCAGCCAGCCGTGGTTGCAAGGGCCCGCTTCGGAGGTGGAGCTTGGTCTTGACGAGGTCCGCACTGCACCGTTGCGGGCGGTGCGCGGTCTTGATGAGGCGGCGCGGGAAGCGCAGGTGCGGCTTCTCGCGGCCGAGGGATTTCTTGGCAGCTTCTCTCTTCGCGCGTGGGCACTGGGCGTGGCGGATCACGCCGCGGAGCTGCGCGCCTTGGTACCAAGGCGCCGTCTTGGGGCAAAGGTGGTGGAGGCACGCCATGAGCCTCGTCTCCCATGGCTGGTTGAGGGGGAGGTAGAGAGAGGGACGGCGCCGGGGAGCCCCCTGCGGCGCGGACGAGCTCAGCGACGCGGTCGAGCCACTCCTCATAGAGGTCGTCGACGGGGTAGTAGCGGAGGAGTTCGTTTGCGGCGAGGAGCACGGCCCACGCCTCCATGGGAGTGCGGCGTGCGTGAGACGAGGAACCGGCCGGGGTCAGCGATGGAGTGGTGGTGCGGCCATCCTGTCGCACCGATGGATGCAGCGAGGACGCCTGCTGCTCGTTCCCCGCCGGACCGGTGGCAGCGTTGGCGACGGGAGACGGAGAACGACGAGGTGGCCCGCCGACGGGAGCCGTCTGAGCGACACGGGCGGTGAGGGCAGCCCGACGCTCAGCCCGAGCACGGCGAGCGTCCGCCATGGAGACGACGGAGCGACGGAGCGACGAACTGATGGAAGGGAAGCTACAGCGCACCCCTACCTGGCGCGCCAAATGTCGGATGTGGGGTTCCAGCAAACCCTTAAGGTTCGAACACTGGGGTGCGCGCGAAGTCTTTCCCTCCTACCGATCTACGCTCTAGCTCGCTAAGATCTCGCGGACGAACTCGACGAACTCGCAACACAAAAAGACACGAGGTTTATATTGGTTTGGGCCACCGTTGTGGTGTAATACCCTACTCCAGTGTGGTGGTTGTAGATTGCCTCTAGGGTTGATGATGAACAGTACAAGGGAAGAACAGCCTCCTGAGGTTGAGGTGTTCTTGTGGCTAGGGTAGCCTCTCAATCGGGTTGGATCAAGCTAAGATGAGATTGCCCTACTATGGTGGCTAGCTCTACTTATATAGGCCCTGGTCCTCTTCCCAAATATCGAGCGGGAAGGGAGCCAACAACGGCGGGCAGCTAGTACAAGCTATCCTGACAAAAGTGGTCTTCGCCTGCGAAAAGCTCTGGTGGTGACGCCGTCTTGGGCTCCACGATGACATCTGTCTTGCCGTCCTCCTGGTCTTGGTCTCGTTGCACCAATATAGAAACCTTTGCCTGATGCCTCGGTACTCTTCACCTGCGCTGGCCTCCTTATCACCAAGGAGGAAATAAGGACGCTGCGTGCGCTGGCGCCCGCCTGGTGTCGTTCGTCATGGCTCACGTCACGAGAGCCTCGTGAGGTTTTGCCCCGCCTTGATATCTCCGCTCCTCGTGAGCCTGACTGGCTGGGCCACTCCAGAGGAGGTCTTGCGACGTCTGCCTCGCGAGGCTTGGCCCCTCGCAAGGGTCTTGAATGCCTTGTTGATGAAGATGGGCCATACGGCCTCCTGGCTTAGCCATGCTGCGGGCCGCAGGCAGGCAAGTCTGGGGAACCCCGTTCCCAGAACGCCGGCACACTTTCCCAGGGAGATGTCCAGAAACAACACTGCTGAATACGAGGGGTTCCTTGCCGGTCTCAGGATCGCGGCAGACCTCGGGATTAAGAAGCTCATCGTCAGGGGTGATTCACAGCTTGTCGTTAGGCAAGTCAACAAAGATTATCAGAGCCCGTTGATGGAGGCCTACGTAGATGAGGTGAGGAAGACAGAGGAGCGCTTTGACGGTTTACAAGCGGAGCACATTCCCCGAGTGGAGAATGACATCGCCGATTACCTAGCGAAGCGCGCTGCGTTCAAGCTACCTATGGAACCAGGTACTTTTGTGCTTCGGTTAACTCAACCATCTGTTGAACCATCGAACAGAGCAGAACAAGCGGAGGAAATCAGGCCCCGGCAAGTACTTTCCCGCCGAGTCCCCTGGAGCCGTCGGCAAGGATGTTGCTGTGGGTACTGAGCCTGCCGAGGGGCAACTGACTCCGGCGGGGCGTCAAGGCCTTGCCGTAGAGACGGCTGCTCCCATGGCAGGAGAAATGCCTTTAGTCCTTGCCGTCGAGCCCCAGGCTCCGGCATGGGCATAGCATACCGTTTGATTCCTTCAAACGGGGGAGCTTCCTGAAGAGCAGGAAGAAGCGGAGAAAGTAGCCCGTCGGTCTGCTATGTATCAGTTCGCCAATGATGTCCTGTACAGGAAAAGACCGAACGGTGTGAAATTGAAGTGCATCCCCGGGAGGAAGGACTGGAGCTGTTGGCGGAGATACATGGAGGCATATGTGTCTCCCACATAGGGTCGAGGGCCCTTGCCGGCAAGGCGTTCCGGCAAGATTTCTTCTGGCCCACTGCCCTCCAGGATGCAACGGCACTAGTAACCAAGTGTGAAGCGTGCCAGTTCCATTCGAAGAAGCTTCATCAACCAGCTCAAGCCTTTCAAACAATTCCTCTCTCCTGGCCATTTTCGGTCTGGGGGCTCGACATACTGGGCCCTTCCCCTGCACTGTTTGGGGCTTTGAGTACTTGTACATTGCAATCGACAAGATCACAAAGTGGCCGGAGGTGGAAGCAGTGAGGAAGGTGACAGCACAGTCAGCTGTCAATTTCTTCAAGGGGCCAGTCTGCCATTTTGGTGTGCCAAACAGAGTCATCACCGACAACGGCACGCAGTTCACAAGCCACACCATCATGCAATACATCCAGGACCTCGGCAGCAAGGTCTGTTTCGCTTCTGTGGCACACCCACGGAGCAACGGCCAGGCGGAGAGGACAAATGCTGAAGTACTGCGAGGCCTGAGGACCAAGACTTTTGACAGGCTGCACCAGAGCGGAAAGTGCTGGATTGATGAGTTGCCGACGGTTCTTTGGTCGATCAGAATGACGCCAAATCGAGCCACTGGCCAAACACCCTTTGCCCTGGTATACGGGGCAGAAGCAGTTCTCGCCAAGGAACTCACATACGGGTCACCTCGAGTGCTCGCCTATGACGAGCTTGAGCAAGAGCAATTGCGGCAAGATGACGCAACGCTCCTCAAGGAAGATTGTCTTCGGGCGGCTGTGCGAGTAGCGCGCTACCAGCAAGCCTTGCGCCGCTACCATAGCCGCAAGGTTCATTCCCGAAGCTTTGAGGAAGGCGACCTTGTTCTTCGGCGCGTTCAATCGGCCAAGAATTCCAACAAGTTGACGCCGAAGTGGGAAGGCCCTTACCGGGTAATACGAGTTACCAGGCCCGGCGCAGTCCGCCTGGAGACGGAAGATGCTATTCCAATGAGCAACTCCTGGAACATTGAACATCTTCGCAAGTTTTTCCCATAAGGCGCGGTTGCCGGGCCCCCCGGCATACCACCTTTTGTACAAGCCTTGTCGACAAGGCATGTAACCCGTTGTACAAAGCCAGGCGCAGACCCTGAGCATAAATAAATGAAGCGCTGGCGCCCTAAGTTTTAGCATGCATGCTAGGTTTAGTCTCTCCCTCGGTTAGTGTTGATAGTGCTTAGCAACGACTAACCCCTAGCATAGAGGTTGAGTGTGTGTTTCTCTGTTCCTTTCCGTCCTCTTTGGTTCGCAGGGTACACGGACGTTTCTGCTGAGCCGTTTGGAAGAAAGAGAACAAGCCGGCGCTCCGGCCTCGGCAAGCCAAGGTTGCTGGGGGCTGCAGATACAAGAATCCAACCACGGCAAGCCAGGGCTGCCGGGGGCTATAGATCCAGATAAGTCTTTTATCCTCAATTGTACATTTCCGTATGAAGTTGGGACGTATGAAACATCATTTTGCTCCTAGACCACCGTGCTCCCCCTTCTTCCTAGACGCAAGTACCTGGGTCGGAACCGGGTCGTAGTCGCGGTGGCAAGGAAATAAATGAGGGGCCTAACTCTACTTCGCCCCTGCCTCCGCCAAGATCGTGAGAATGGTCGACTGAAGTAAGGGGACGGCAAGGCCTGTTGCCGCGCGACAATGTTTATCTTAAATATAACAAGGATTCATTCCTTGGCATGGGCCTCGCTCACGCACAAAGAACTCGGCAAGCACCCTTTTTCAGTAAAAATGTCCCATACAGGTACAGTTCATACGGGATAAAAAACATGAGCAAGGGGATTACAAGTTTTAAATCTAACAAGTGCCCGCAGGATTACAAACTAAAAGAGATAAGATGCCCGTAATCCCTTTCTTATCCCTCTCCTCAAAAGATGGAACAAGGTAGCAGGAGGGCAAAAAGAGCACCTAGGTGAGGTACGAGGAGCAAGAGAACATCCTGGTGCCGGGAGGGGAGCTGGAAGATGAGGCAGCGGGCCGACGATACGCGACGAAGGCGTCGGTGCCTGCGTACTCCGACTTGACGGCCGCCACCCGCCTTCTTCGCCTTCTCCAGCTCACCTACTCCAGCCGCCCAAGGAGGCGACGGGGAACGCACAGATGGAGAGCTTGATGAGGAAGGCCTTCGGCAGGGCGCCTGGCCGAGGAAGGGACGACATCGGAGTCAGGGTCGGGGTTGGCGTCAGTCAGAGTCGGGGACGGTGTCCCGCCGCTCGGCGCCCTCGTCGTCGTTGTCGCTGTCCTCCTCGTCACTCCCGCTTGAGGAGGAATCTTCATCATTGGAGGAGCTCTCCACGCAACACTTTAGGCGAGTTCCAAGATCTCCAAAGACCTTCACGGAGAGCAGGCCGTTCTCCATTAACTTGAAGTAGAGAACGAGCCCCGTCGTCAGGCTGTGGACACGAGCGAACGTCTTCCATCCGCGACGGAGGTACATGACGTGAGGAGCGGGGAAGTCGAAGTCGACCCGCGTACCGCCGTTCCCGCAGCCCCTCATGTGCAACCTGAGGGTCTGGGGTGGATTGAGCTCCATCTCCCGAGCAAATGGGGTAGGGAGACGAAGACGACGACGCGGTGACCGGCGCAGCCTGATGAAGAACTCACGGGGCTGGTCGCCGACGTGGCCCTCCATCGGGGGAGGCATCACCGGTGGACGCAAGGCCGGTGCGCCGCCCCGTCCCCCTCTTCCCCAAGCGCCACGGCAACCTCGGCCTCACCCCCTCCCCTTCCTCTCATGGCTGGCTCCGCCGCCGCGAGCTCATGGGAAGGAGGGACGCGCTGTCGAGCAGCGACCCTCGCCACCCCCATTGAAGGGCCGGCGCCTCCTCTCGCCATGGCAGATGGAAGAAAGGAGCCGAAGTGAATGGAGACGGATGATGAAAGGATGTGGGATGCTATCCCCTCCCCCTTCTTATAAAAGGGCGTGGTCGGGGCTCGGCCGCCCCACTCGACCAATCCGGCCATCGGGGACACAGGGAATCGAGACCGACCCGCTGCCCCAATCAGCGACGGCCCGGTTTCCCGCCTCCACCACCTGCAACCTGCGTGGGGGACACGTGGCGAGCAAGCAGAATCGAGGGGATAGGTGAGGCGACCGTTCCCCACCCCGTGATCATGGGGCACGGACGCCTTTAAGACCACGACCCGAGTCCACTCAGTAAATGAGCCGCGCCTCTGCGCCTCCCTCTTTTTATGGGGAAGGCACGAGCCGCCTCTTCACCATGATGTGACGCATGCGTGCGGGAACCGCCCCACGCATGACCCCCACGTCACGCATGGCCCTCCACGTTGCGCGTTCAACGCGGGTCATGGGGAAGCACAGCAGACGAAAAGTTAGTACGGTAAAATCCGCCCCACCTGCATGCGCACCGTTCTGGGCCTAGCCCAACAATGTGTCGCGCTTATGTGTGGCCCAGGCCCGGGGCTCCTGTCGGTGTACAAAAGTAGGGGCTCTCCTTTTGACCCCTTTACTTGTGCACGGGCAGTCAGAGCCGCACCCACGGCCACACTTAGCAGGGCAGAGGAGGGAAGCCGGAGCACAAGACAATCAAGGCAACGCCAAGACCAGAAACTCTAAAGGGAAAAGGAGCGAGGTGGACTCCCCCGGCAAGACCCTTGCCTGGGCAACCTCCGCGGCCCCGGCGAGAGCCTTGCCGGGGCAGCCTTGCCCAACACCAACAGAGCGAGCCACCCTTGAGCCCAAGGATTCCAAACGCTGCCAACGACTACATTGGAACCAAGGCTCAGGAGGCACCTCCGTGGTGGCATGCAGATCTTTGTCAAGATCATGAACACGCAGGATCAGATGAGGACTAGAAGACAATGACCCTTGGAGGGGCACGAGATCCCCGGCGAGATCCTTGCCAGGGATGACCATGACGCCCCGGCAAGACCCTTGCTGGGGCCCCGGCAAGACCCTTGCCGAGGACACCAGCAAGACCGCAGCCACGCCCACGTCTGCCAAGACGCCACCACCGTCCCCATGCAGATGCTAGCTCAACCAGCTGGGCAGGCACCTGCATGGCGACGAGCGGCCTCTACACCAACCCAGCTAGCATATGCGTGGTGGCATGCGGACCTTCGTGAAGGCTCCACCATCGCGCCAGCCCAGCAGCCAGCCAACGGGGCGCCACGACGCCCCGTCAGCTCGAACACATGTCGAAGCCACACAAGGCGGCGACAGCTAGGACCTGCTTCCTTGTCGTCCCCGATAAAGTGAGAGGGGCACGTCGGCATCACATTAAATGCATTTGTCCGATGCGCCAGAAGATAGACTCATCCCCTGTACACCTTTCCACCTCCTGTGTGCCACTGTGGCAACCCCTTTTGTCTATAAAAGGAGGCCCGAGGCGTCCAGGAGGAGGATTCAGATCTTTTGGGCAAGTCACACCCCGTAGCTAGCTCAAGAACACTCAAATACATCCACCAAAGCAGGACTAGGGTATTACGCATCTTCGCGGCCCGAACCTGGGTAAAAGATCTGTGTGCTTCCTTTCAGGCCCGCTCTTTGCACAACCCCGCGTCCACCAACCGTTGAAGGGATCCCAGTGATCCCATAGGTGTCGTTTCCCCAACAACCATGGAAAGGATCAGATTCAACCAAAGTAATTAACTCAGGATCGACAGATAATTCACATTCCTTATCAGTAACAATAATAGGTGACGTAGCAAACTTAGGATCATATTGCATTCTAGCATTCAAAGATTTTTCTTTCTACTTGCATAGTAATTTCTTAAGATCACCTCTATACTTACAAGCAAGAAAGTCCCTAGCTACCTCTCCATCCATAACATAACCCTTAGGTATAACAGACAGTTCATATGTAGGAGATCTAGGTCTAACAGGTGTTTCAAAGCGCTCAGTTTCAATAATTTCATCCGTTTCAGAAATATGATCAGTTTCAGCATTCTCAATATCTTTAGCTCTAGCAAATTGTTCATCAAGAAATTCACCCAGTGGCACAATATTATCATGCAAAGTAGTAGTATCATCATAAGCATCATGCATAGCAGAAGTAGCATCATCAATTACTTCCGACATATCAAAATTATTAGCAGGTGTAGGTGTCGCAATCTTACTCAAAATAGAAGGTGAATCAAGTGTTGTGCTAGATGGCAGTTCCTTACCTCCCCTCATAGTAGAGGTAAGAATCTTGGTTCTAGTATATGTCATATTCCTCATAGTGACCAACTGATATAAATCTGAAGCGACTTGGCAAATAGAGCTATGCTCCCCTGCAATGGCACTAGAA
This sequence comes from Triticum aestivum, assembly GCF_018294505.1. Taxonomy (NCBI): domain Eukaryota; kingdom Viridiplantae; phylum Streptophyta; class Magnoliopsida; order Poales; family Poaceae; genus Triticum; species Triticum aestivum. The sequence goes on along the minus strand of NC_057814.1, from coordinate 361,895,755 downwards.
AAAGGTCTTGATAACCCACAAGTATAGGGGATGGCAACAGTTTTCGAGGGAAGAGTATTCAACCCAAATTTATTGATTCGACACAAGGGGAGCCAAAGAATATTCTTGAGTATTAGCAGCTGAGTTATCAATTCAAGCACACCTAAAAGACTTAATATCCACAGCAAAGTGTTTAGTAGCAAAATAGTATGGAAGTAACAGTAATGGTGGCAAAAGTAACAGCAGCAGTTTGTAGTGATTGTAATAGCAGTAGACGAAAGTAACTTAGAAAAGATCAATATATGAAAAGCTCGTAGGCATTGGATCGGCAATGATAATTGTGCTGGATAATATTCATCTTGTAGCAGTCATAACCTAGGGTTACACAAAACTAGCTCCAATTCATCAATATAATGTAGGCATGTATTACCTATATAGTCATACGTGCTTATGGAAAAGAACTTGCATGACATCTTTTGTCCTACCCTCCCGTGGCAGCGGGGTCCTAATGGAAACTAAGGGATATTACGGCCTCCTTTTAATAGAGAACCGGACCAAAGCATTAGCACTTAGTGAATACATGAACTCCTAAAACTACGGTAATCACCGGAAAGAATCCCAATTATTGTCAGCTTGGGGTATGCGGATCATAACTCGTAATAGGTGTCTACAACTTGGAAGATAAGATCAAGAACACAAATATATTCATGAAAACATAATAGGTTCAAATCTGAAATCATGGCACGCGGGCCCTAGTGACAAGCATTAAGCATAACAAAGTCATACTAACATCAATCTCAGCACATAGTGGATACTAGGGATCAAACCCTAACAAAACTACTCGATTACATGATAAGTCTCATCCAACCCATTACTGTCCAGCAAGCCTATGATGGAATTACTCACGCGTGTTGGTGAGCATCATGAAATTGGTGATGGAGGAAGGTTGGTGATGATGATGGCGACAAATCCCCCTCTCCGGAGCCCCAAACGGACTCCAGATCGGCCCTCCAGTGTCGTGGAATTGTCACGGCAGATGTCCTAGTGTGAGGACTTAGTCGTGAGGCCAGCGCATCTATGTGGTAGCTTGAGAGGGGTTGATCGGGACGAGAGACGCGAGGCGGATCATCACACAAGACAAGGATTTAGACAGCTTCGGGCCCCGGGAAACATCATCCTGAATAGCCCTACATGTTGTTTGTGGCTAGGTCTCATTATGCTCATGAGGGAGTCGCCGCATAAACCGGCTCTCCTCTTAGTTGTGTCTAGCCCTAGAGATTATTTTCTTCTCCCTCTTGGGGTGCCCTGCCCCTCCTTATTTATGTTGAAGGGGCGGCTTACATGACTAGTCCTAGTAGGATTAGGATTACTCTATTACAAGTGGAGTCCTAGTCTTGCTTCCTTTGTAGGAGAATATTCCTTTCCTCTTAAATGGCCCACCATAACATGATCCGTCCTTCTGGGCCTTGGGCCTTGTCATCCATCTAACCCGCCGTCGGGGTCATCAGTAAGTCGCCAAGTATCAGCCGGGTCTCTGGTGAGTCGCCAAGTCCGGCCGGGTCATACCGCGGGGTATATCCCCGACATTAGCCCCCAGTTTAATTTGGATTTATCCATGTTAAACTGATCCTGCAAAATAACTCAAGAACAAATTTGACAAGTTGTGCTCCGGGTTAAATATTCTTGTAAGCCGGCACCTGATCATCCTTCAATCCTTGTCATTTCCTTCTAGAAAATCCGGGTCAACAGACCAGCTTCATAATCAATTTGCTTGTAGAAGAAATATTATAAATAAAGAATCCATTTGAGTTGGCCTTCAATGCTCTGACTTGACAAAAATATTTGTCTTCAAATATTCAACTGATATTCAGCTGGCTTGAAAATGTAGAACTTGCCGAGCTATGATTTCTAAAATTGCCGGGTTATAAAAATTGATGATTCCGGGTCATGACTGTTATAGACGCCGGGTCATGATTGTTGCCAACGCCGGGTCACACTATTGATCTTCCTAGTTTGCTCAAAACTGAGAATTTTAAGATGTTCCTCCTTTATATGCATATCACCTGTAGCCCCCAAGTGCCGGGTTGTTTATGCTTGCAGCAACTTGGGACTTGTAATTGCCTTATACTCGTAAAAACTTCAACCAGTGTAGCCCCCAAGGGCCGGGTGATTATGCAATAATGAGCAGGGACTTTGTAGATATGTAAACTTGAACAGTAAAGTGTATCCCCCAAGGACCGGTTCAGCAAGATAATACTGAGCTGGGACTTTATATATACTTCATTGAAAATAACATCATATGATGTAACCCCACCATGAGGCTTGAATCCACGTCCACAAGGTTAAGAGTCTTGTCCTCTACCAACTAAGCAATGAATCCTTCAATATAATGGATTAAGGCTTGTGTACCTTGAATTTTTGATAGGAGCAATTGGTAGCCCCCAAGGGCCGGCTCATTAAGATGTGATGAGTCGGGTCTTCAATAAGGCCAGTAAAAATAACTTTGCATTAGCCCCCAAGTGTCATGGTGCATGCTGGCAGTGACATGAGACTTGCATATTTGATGTAATCTCGACTTGAATAATGTAGCCCCCAAGTGCTGGGTCATAAACCTGTAGTGACTCGGGACTATTCCTTCCATTGTAGAATAAATCATATCCATTGATAAAATAATAGCCATTGAGCTGAAGTGACTTTGAAAACCTTAATCATAATACTGGTTATTGATAACCATAATAAAAATCCATCCATGTTGGCTATTAAAGATTTGAATAATATAATCCGGAGTTAAATACCCGGCGACTCTTGGCCGATGGCGACTTAATGCGCATTCATTGTAAACCGGAATTTTTGTAATCCGGCGGCATATAACTTGTGATACTTATGAACATTGCCGATTTATGATATCTGTGCAGTAAGGGTGACAACCCAAAACTTAGAAGCCAATACTTCCAAGTATTTAATATCATCATGGAATGGCGACTTATCGTCCAGAGCTAGGCCGGGTTAAATTTAAACCACACTTATACTTAAATCTGGACAAAAGCCTCAAGACAAAAACAAAGATTGTTTGCAAAAAACTTAAACAAAATAGAAAGAAAAATTTGAGGCTTCTAATTCGAATACGATCAGTAAACCGGACCAAAGGGGTTAAGCTAGGATTCGAATATGATCATATAGCCCCCAGTGGCTTTGGCGTTGCCCCGATCAAGAGGGTACCGACAGCTATGTTCTCTTTGGTTCGAATATGACCTATGTTTGAATAGGAAGCCCCCAAATGACCTTGAGAGTTTTTTAACAACTCTGATTCGAATACGATCAAAGTCGGACCCAAAAGGGGTTAAGCTATGATTCGAATACGATCAAGAAGCCCCCAAGTGAGTTTGGCATTGTGCCGATCAAGAGGGTACCGACAGCTATGTTCTCTTTGGTTCGAATACAACCTATGTTTGAACATGAAGCCCCCTAGTGATCATAATAAGATGAGCCCATAAGGGAGGATACCCATGTTTGAATCGAGCATCATGGCAGCAAGTTCTCTTTGGCAACCTTTAATTTTTTGGAGAACTTGAACTTGCGAGAGACAAATTCTACTTAAGCCGGAATTTTAAACCAGTATATTGAGAGCTTCAGAGCTTTGTGGGAAACAGATTTCCCTTGAGCCGGATTTTGAACCGGAATCTTTTATGATGACCCGGAACTCCTTCATTGAGCCGGAAATTTTCTGACAGCCTTCAATTTTTCACCAATAGGGCAGTAGCCTCTAGGGCCGGGTTATTTTTCCTCCAATGACCCGAGGTTCTTGAATCTCACAATATTTGTTAAGTCATTCCCTCGTAGCCCGGTTTGAGATTCTCCATACTTGACCATAGCATAAGAGGTATGTCCTTGGCGTTTGATAACGCGATGTAAATCCACTTTTGCAATTAAGAATTTTTCTGCACAAGAGATACCACAGGCGAGAGTAATTGTTCTCAAATGACTTAATATGTACTTAAAAAGTAGATAAGGCAGATTGCACCTGGAATTTTCCGCGGGTGTCTCAAGCAGTGAAAAAATACTGTAAGAAAGAACCGGCCGTGGCATTATAAGCTGGCACGGACGGGTGAGTCAATTGCAGATGCGGTCCTGGCAAGTTGATGTAGATTGGGCTGCGCGGGCGGTGGCTTGCTCACACCCGTTCAATCAGCAAGCAGGCGCGGACGCCGGTGTGTGATGATGCTGACACACACCTCATAGGCACAACATGGCATCACCTTTGCTGCACATAAAAATATACAGACCAAAGTAATTGTGTTTTTTTGACAAAAACAATATGCGCTTAATAAAATACACTTAGATGGATATCACCTGGTACTTTCGTCAGATGAAGATGCACTAGCACTTGAAGCATCCATTATACGTCACTTTTCGTCGAGAGCATAGGCTCTGATAATTTTGGCACGTAGTTGAGGGGGCGGCCGTACCATAGCGATGGAGGCGGTGGCTCAGAGGCACACAGGGCGGCTCATAACAGGTACAGGAGGCTTGTGGCACGGCTTACTCGATGCGATTCAGGTCAGCAGTGGTTTCAGCAGGAGGCAGTGATGGCGCAACGGCTCATGGTGGCGGCGGCGGCTGCCGGCGAAGGCAGCTCCAGGCGCGGACGACGGAGGCGGGTCAGGTGGCCGGCTAACCGAGGCAAGTGAGACGACTTGGGTCCGCGATCCCGGGCGGCTCGGAAGCCGTGCGACGGCTCAGGACCAGCCACAGCGCACGGCGGCTCGACGGGGTCCATCGGAGGCGAGCACGACGGCTCAGCGTCGGCGGCTGAAGCAGGCCACAGGGGCGGAAACAGGCGGAGCGAGGATGATTCGATGGCAGAATCCGCTTCCGAGTCGTTGACTCCCCTTTCCATTTTTTTTGAAAATTGCGCTGATGATGATCCGATAGTAGCACTTGATCTGTTCCAATTAGTCTCCGGTGCAGCTTTTAACCGTAGACCAATAGAATGTCCGGAAGCGATACGAACTAGCATATTACTAGCCCACAAGTCCTTTCTTCTCTCTTGAACCTCCGTGGGCTACCTTCTTTCTTTTCTTTTTCTTGCTTGGTCCTCCCGTGAGCGGATACTGCATGTGTCTCATATTTCATGATTTGATCTCTTCTGATATAACGCATGCACGCGTTGTTATATGGCGTTGCGGAGTCTTTTGTCTTGTCACCTAGTGATTCTGCAGGGCTTGACTTGATGGGAGGTGTGGCAGCAGCAACAATAGCTTGCATTGGGCACGACTGTCCCAGTACATGCGGCTATGCTATCTGTTATATTAGCACCGTAGTACTATTTACAGTGCGTAACAGATCGTCTCAGGCTCCTTCAGTCAAGAATCCCCTAGAGAGTTGTTGCATCGCTGTCATCTCAGGACTTGAGCCAGCAAAAAATACACGGTAGCGGATTTGGAGAGGTCTCGGCCACAATCAATCTCGGCGACTCGGCTTCTTCGTAGGGCAGCTCATCTGAAACCGACCGGGACGTTTTCTCTGGTCACCTGCGGCCGTACAACAACGAAAAATCAAACTCGACGGATCATTCAGCGACGCTTGCGGCGACGCATGCAATCGTAATCTCAATCCCGTATATACCAAATCATAAACGATAAACTTGCCGGCTCTCCCCGAGGTTGACTTAGGGTGGGCTGTCTTTGAACGATTATTTTGCGCCGACTCTTCTTCATTCGACCAATCACGAGCTTCTCAATCCCTAAGAAAGATCCCTTCAAGAACTCAACACCACCGTGTGCGAGCCCCACGGTGGGCGCCAACTGTCGTGGAATTGTCACGGCAGATGTCCTAGTGTGAGGACTTAGTCATGAGGCTAGCGCATCTATGTGGTAGCTTGACAGGGGTTGATCGGGATGAGAGACGTGAGGCGGATCATCACACAAGACAAGGATTTAGACAGCTTCGGGCCCCGGGAAACATCATCCAGAATAGCCCTACATGTTGTTTGTGGCTAGGTCTCATTATGCTCATGAGGGAGTCGCCGCATAAACCGGCTCTCCTCTTAATTGTGTCTAGCCCTAGAGATTATTTTCTTCTCCCTCTTGGGGTGCCCTGCCCCTCTTTATATATGTTGAAGGGGTGGGTTACATGACTAGTCCTAGTAGGATTAGGATTACTCTATTACAAGTGGAGTCCTAGCCTTGCTTCCTTTGTAGGAGAATATCCCTTTCCTCTTAAGCCGGCCCACCATAACATGAGCCGGCCTTTTGGGCCTTGGGCCTTGTCATCCATCTGACCTGCCGTCGGGGTCATCAGTAAGTCGCCAAGTATCATCCGGGTCTCTGGTGACTCGCCAAGTTCGGCTAGGTCATACCGCGGGGTATATCCCCGACAGAAGATAAGATCAAGAACACAAATATATTCATGAAAACATAATAGGTTCAGATATGAAATCATGGCACGCGGGCCCTATTGACAAGCAATAAGCATAGCAAAGTCATAACAACATCAATCTCAGAACATAGTGGATACTAGGGATCAAACCCTAACAAAACTAACTCGATTACATGATAAATCTCATCCAACCCATCACTGTCCAGCAAGCCTATGATGGAATACTCACGCACGGCGGTGAGCATCATGAAATTGGTGATGGAGGAAGGTTGGTGATGATGATGGCGACAAATCCCCCTCTCCGGAGCCCCGAACGGACTCCAGATCGACCCTCCAGATGAAGAACAGGAGCTGACGGCGGCTACGTATCATAAAACTCTATGAATCCTTCTACCTGATTATTTTCTCCCCAAATAGGTACTTTTAGAGTTGGAGTTAGCGTTGGAGGAGGTGTAGGGGCCCACAAGCCTGCTAGGCGCGCCCCGGGGGGAGGGGGGAGCGCACCCAGGGCTTGTGGCCTCTGGGTGACCCCCTCTGGTTACTTCTTGAGCCAGTATTTTTTATATATTCCACAAAAATTCTCCGTAAATTTTCAGGTCAATACGAGAACTTTGATTTCTGCACAAAAATAACACCAGGGCACTAGGTTAGTTCCATTCAAATCATGCAAATTAGTGTCCAAAACAAGGGCAAAAGACTTTGGAAAAGTAGATACGTTGGAGACGTATTGGCATCCAATCACCGTGGTTAGTTCAGGTCCTCTAGGAGATATAATCCAAAACAGGGAGGCCACAGGCCGGGTTGCTAAGCGGGCAATCGAGTTAGGGCCACATAATCTCAAGTATGTGCCTAGGACTGCCATTAAGTGTGAGGCTTTGGTAGATTTTATCAACGATTGGACAGAGTTGCAGACATCTAAGGAGAAGCCAGATAATACTTACTTGAGAATACACTTTGACGGGTCTAGGCAACTAGAAGGCTCGGGGGCTGGAGTTGTTATATGTTCCCCTCGAGGTGATAAGTTTTGTTATGTTTTGAGGCTTATGTTTCCCTGTACTAACAATGCAGCTGAGTATGAGGCTCTCCTCCATGGGATTTATATGACTAAGGAGATGAATTTAAGCCGGGTCAAGTGCTTAGGCGACTCAGACCTGGTGGCTCAGCAAGTTTCAGGAAAGTGGGATTCTAAGGACCCACTCATGGTGGCTTATCGTCAAGAGGTGACTAATATTGCTGGACACTTCAAAGGTTATCAAGTTGATCACGTCGACTGGTGGCTTAATGAGGCGGTTGATGCTTTGTCACGGCTAGGTTGTCAGCATAAGCCGGTTCCTCCCAATGTGTTCCTTGACATTTTGCATAATCCCTCTATCAAGTTACCTTCAGAAGAAGGCCTGGCTGCCCCTAACCCAGAGGGACAGCTGGTGGCGGCTCTACGTGCTACTCCGGACTGTACAATGCCGTATCTGGCTTATTTCCCAATGTGAGCTTCTAGAGGATGAGATTTTCACACGTCAGATTATCCGTTGTTCTAAGTCTATTACTATCATCAACGGTGAGTTACATAGATGTAGTGTGACCGGGGTATTTCAATGTTGTGTTTCTCCTGAGGAGGGCCGTGAAATTTTACATGAAATTCATGCTGGTGATTGTGGTCATCATGCCGGGTCAAGATCTCTGGTGGCTAAAGCTTTTCGTCATGGTTTTTACTTGTTGACGGCTCATGCTGATGCAGAGGACATAGTTCGCAAGTGTGATGGTTGCCAGAAGTTTGCAAGACAAGTTCATGTGCCGGCTCAAGAATTGAGGATGATTCCAATTACTTGGTTGTTTGCAGTCTGGGGGCTTGATATGGTTGGTCCGTTCAAAATGTCCAAGGACAAAAAGACACACCTATTGGTTGCAGTTGATAAGTTCACTAAGTGGGTTGTAGCAGAGCCGGTTAGTAATTGTCAGGCGGCTACTGCAGTTCAATTTGTCAAGAATCTGATTTTCCGGTTTGGTTATCCTCATAGTATCATCACTGATAATACGACTAATTTGTCTGAAGGTGCTATGAAGGAATTTTGTCAGAAAGAGCACATTCGGATTGATGTTTCATCAGTTGCACATCCGCAGTCCAATGGTCAGGCAGAGCGTGCTAACCAGGAGATCTTGAGAGGATTTGAACCGCGGCTCATGGTTCCCTTAAAGAGGACTCCGGGTTATTGGGTAGAAGAGCTTCCTTCGGTTCTTTGGAGCATCAGGACCACTCCTAACAGATCAACGGATTATACACCCTTCTTCATGGTTTATGGTGCTGAAGCAGTTCTTCCAAGTGATATTCGTCATGACTCGCCTAGAGTGGTGGCTTATGTGGAGACTGATGATGAGACGGTGCGTCAGAATGCTTTGGATGCTCTTGAGGAGGAGCGTGATCTTGCGGCGGCTCTTTCAACAGTCTATCAGCAAGACCTACGTCGCTATCATAGCCGTAGGGTTCGAAGCTGGACCTTCCAGGATGGAGACTTGGTGCTCTGTCTGATTCAAGATCTGACAGGGATGCATAAGCTTTCGCCTCTTTGGGAAGGACCTTTTGTGGTCAGCAAAAACCTCAACAAAGCGTCATACTACCTCAACGACATACGTGAGAACAAATATTCACGTACATCTGAGGAAGAGATCAACAGGCCCTGGAACATCGCGCATCTTCGTCCTTACTACACTTGAGCCACTGGCTCCCATCATTGTATATACCTTCATCAATGTACATATGTTTTTACGATCAATGTAATAAAGCCAACATCCCCAAATTTCGGGACCTCTGTCATTTCAGCTCATATTTACCGTGTCTGAGTTTTTATTAATTGGTCATAAGGTCATTTGGGGGCTTCCAACTCACTGAGTTGAGCTTTAATACCCTCTTGATCAGCAAATAAATGCCATTATATGGGTTAGACCTGCCTTTTTTCAACTTGCTACTCCAACAGTTGACCCGCCGTACTCTTGACAGTCAATCTATAAAACCCATAACTTGTCAAGGTTAAAACCACGGTTTTGTCACGTGAGAGCCGGATACAGTAAGCGATGATAAACTCACCCGTCTGCTTGGTGCTACTCTATTATGTGAGTCGTCATACTCTTGACAGTCAATCTATAAGACCCTGAACTAGTCAAGGTTAAAATGGCGAGATATATCACGTGAGAACCGGCTTACGGGAGAAACGGTTGTCATACCAAAGCTTCTTTGAAGCAAGACTTGAGCCTTAAAAGCCAATCTTTTTCTATCAAGCCTTAAAAGTCGGCTTATGATGTTATTTCGAATATTTGCAAATCTATTTCTTCTATGTTTGTAGGGATTACCAATATTTCATTGATACAATGGCTATAAGACGTCGGGATGTTAAGACTCCGGGTTACAATGTGCGGATTTTAAGTCGCCATTGATTAATAACAGCTGGGTGTTTAGAGCTCCAGATTTGTTTTAAATCATACAAGGTTTTTGGATTTTAAGTCGCCAATACGCAAGCTGCCAGCTTACTTGACAACTTTGGCAGATTCAGGATATTGCACTCATTCACAAGCAGATATTCTTTTCAAGCAAGGCGATAGCACCCGAACAAGGTGGTTTACACCCAAGGGTTTGGCGATTCAATAAAAAGTGCGCGATGGCACAACAAAGAAGAACAAGTGTTTTTTGTAAAGCCTATTACAAGGCTTCAGTGGAGCTCAAAAGTTTCAAGCAAAATTTCGATGAGTCATGTTATTCTTTTGAGCCGCCCGTAGTGTTGTCCGGGTTAGTACCCTCCGGGTTAGCACCTTTCGCGTCTCTGATCCCATGTTATCCTGAGGTGGAAGATCCCATGTTATCCTGCGTTGCCTCTTTCGCGTCTCTGATCTGAAGATTTTTTGGGCCCCAGTCGACATCAGTTAAAGCTTCAAATGTGGCATCATCATGGAGGACAGGAGATGGGTCAACATCAGGAGCAAAGAAATTCTTATGCCGAGTCAAATCTATCGTGGGAAACCACACCCACCTATGGGACCAAGAGTCCCTTGCTGGTTCGGCAGGGGGACGATGGCACGATGCACAAAGAGCAGAGAGGTGTCGAACAACACGACAGAAATCACATAGGCAGTCTTTACCCAGGTTTAGGCCGCCGTGAGGCGTAAAACCCTACTCCTGCTTTGGAGGATTGATGGTGGAAAAATGGTGGTGAGCGTAACACACATTGCCCAACAGGGTTGCCTATGGGCGAAACGGCCACGCGTGTATGAATGTGTGAAGGGGTGGATTCGCTAACCCTTTCCACGGTTGCCTTGGGCCTCCTTTTATAGACAAAGGGGTCACCACAATGGCAAATCAGTCATTATGCACTGATTAGATAGCGAACAGTGCTATCATACCTAACTCTGCAGGCTGACAGAGCGCATTAAATGCACTACTCAACGTCACATTGTTGCTTGCCCGGCAGGCCTTGCCGAGCTGTTTTGCCAGCTTCACACCTACTCGCTCGACACATCGCAAGACGGGTGTCGCATGTAGGTATTTCCTGTAGGAAGTGGCTACCATGTGGCAAACAACAACCACATAATCACGTTGGAGCTTGACACCGCACCGATCGACGACGTGCGTCGAGGTGAGGTGGTGTGCTAAGGTGGTTCTGCCTTGCGAGTCCCGGCAGGCCTTGCCGGATGGCTTGGAGGTTTGATTCCGGGGGTGACCCCGTCCTTGCTAGGCTCGCCTGCCCGGCAAGGGAGTTTTTTCCCTTAGCAGTATCTTGCTCCTCTGGCTAGTCTTGGCCTTCTTGTGCTGCATGTTGGCCCTTCGAAGAACTGACTCCTTGTGCTCCATTCTGACCTTGGTGCTGTAATCTTGTTCTCGTGCCTGTGCACAGTCTGGGTAACGGACCCAGGGTTTGTTGCACCAAGAGAAGCCCTTAGGCCTGTCCCGAACACGCTGCTGAGCGTCGTCAGGGTAGGCCCTAATAAGTGCACAGGCAGGGGCGTGGAAGTGGCTGGCCCCTTGAGATCTTCTTTGCTTCCTCATTAATCTTGAGCCTGGGCCAGTTTCCGGTTTTCCCGCACGTCACGTAAACCTAGTCGTGGTGGGACCGCTCTTGTAATGGCCCGTGAATGAGTTTAATGCACGGGGAAGAAACTACCAATTCACTCTTCCCACCACGCCCTTATCCTCAGCCACGTATGATGCATGCATAGCGTGGGGTACATAATGGAGGTGCGTGGTGCGGGGGAGCATCAAGGTGGGGGCCCGGTCTTCTTGAATTGGTGGAGGAGGGCAGTGGTCGCCTGTTGAGGGATCAACTCTCTTCCTCGATCCGCCTATAAAACGAGGGGCGAGGGAGGAGTGGAGTCATCCATCCTCGAATCCTTTCTTCTTCATCTTCTACCTTCTATTGGTTATGCTGAGGGAAAGATCCCGGGGCCAGGCCCCCGGTCCTAGCACTGTAGGTGGCGACTCTGGTGCGCTCTTTGCCGGGTCGCCCGTAGCTTCAATTCTAGTGAGAGGCGACACACACAACACCATGCCGAGGTCCGTAATGGGTGCGGGGCGTGGTAATCGGTCGTGCCCCATTCCTCCTTCTCTCATGGCATCGGGGAGAGATCACGGAAGGGGTTCGCTACTAGCGGAGGCGAACCTGATCCCCCTGGGCGCCGTCCTCTTGTCGTGCAGGAGGGCTCTTTTCTCACATACACGTCTTCAGAACATGTGGTGGTTTCTGATGTTAGGCCCGTTGGGGATGACCATGCTCTTTGTGTGATTACTCGGAGAGCATGGTGCCCGACGCGGCTGTTGTGCCGAGGTCTTCTAATGGTAGTGATGCGGAAGGCGACGACAACCCACGACGCGCCAAGAACGGGGACGACCGTTCTGACATGTCGTGTTTGCCAGTGACTCCGTGTCCTCCATCCGTGCCTGCCCTCCGGTTTCTTCCTCCTTGCTGGGAAGCGGCACCATCTTGATCCCGGGGAGGCGCTGAATCCCAGCCGAGTGCACCTCCTGCCTCCTTGGTCCCTTTCCGAAGGAGATGGACAAGGGCAAAGGCATCACGGGGCACTTATCTTTTTTAAATCTTAAATCTGTAGGCACTTGCCAAACTTTAATTCAAATAATGTAATTTCTCGAGTCCCTCTTTGTGTCTGTAAGGTTTGTACTTGTTTTATCAGCATATAAATGAAAAAGATAAACCTTGTCGGGGACTCGTGCATGTATATGTCCATGCAGAGGTGGAATGCCTCTATATTTTAAATAAACGAGTTTCCCCAGGCAGGCTATCCTGTTGGTACCCTCTATTTTGCTTCCTGGGACTAAGCCTACCGGGCGAAAATTGCGATGGGGGACCAGCCCCCGTCAATCTTTTTTCACCAAAGGCCACTGCAACCATCCTGACCGAAGCAACGTTCATGTCAAGGGATGGGAGCACCTAAGTTTCAAAAAGCGGCGAGGTTTTCTTATGCACAAGTATTTGCTTACAGAACACTTATGGACAAGAGATAGAACTTATCTGTTTGGGTTGCCGGAGATCGCAGTATTGGTTCATCTTTCTAGCTTCCTATAGAGGCCAAGCTCACGGCAGGTACCTGCAATTTTATGCAGATGGAGATGATGCAAGATGCGATCTTATCTATATGCATATGCAATGCTCATGAAATTCTTATGCATGCATGCAACTTGTCGGGGGCCGCCAACGCTTCATTTATTTCTCTGTTGCTCGGGGTCTGCGCCTGGCTTGGTACAAGAGGTTACATGCAACTGAGGCAAGGCCTGTACAAAAGGGTGGCTGCCGGGCAGGGCCCGACAGCCGCGCCTTATGGGTAGAACTTGTAGAGAGGCTCAATATTCCATGAGTTTTGCAATTGAAGGCCATCTCCGGTCTCTAGTCGGACTGCGCCAGGTCTGGTGACTCAAACTACCCGGTAAGGGCCTTCCCACTTTGGCGTCAACTTGTTTATACCCTTGGCGGACTGAACGCTCCTAAGGACAATGTTGCCTTCCTCAAGACACCGGGCACGAACCCTGCGGATGTGATAGCGACGCAGGACTTGCTGATAGAGTGCATCACGCTTAGCAGCCCGGAGATGGTTCTCCTCGAGAAGCACAATGTCGTCAAGCCGGTGCTGATCATGCGCTACTTCATCATTTGCAAGCATTCGAGGTGACCCGTAAATGAGTTCCGTGGGGATAACTGCTTCTGCCCCATAGACTAGGGAGAAGGGAGTCTGCCCGGTAGCCCGATTTGGTGTCGTTCTTAGGGACCGGAGAACTACCGGCAGCTCGTCGATCCATCACGTGCCGCACTTCTGCAGCGTATCAAAGGTTCTCGTCTTGAGTCCTCGCAGCACTTCAGCGTTCACCCTCTCAGCTTGTCCATTTCTTCTGGGATGTACAATAGAAGCGAATGAGATCTTGCTTCCGAGGGTATGAACATATTGCATGAAGGCGCAACTCGTGAATTGGGTGCCGTTGTCGGTGATGATCCGGGCAGGGACCCCGAAGCGGCACACCAATTCTTTCAAGAACTTGATAGCTGACTGAGCAGTCACCTTTCTCACGATAGCTACTTCTGGCCACTTTGTAAACTTCTCGATAGCAATGAACAAGAATTCAAAGCCCCCGCAGCTTGGGGGAAAGGGCCGAGGATATCGAGCCCCCAGACTGAAAACGGCCATGACAAAGGGATTGTCTGAAGAGCTTGTGCAGGCAGATGGATGTTCTTGGAACGGAACTGGCAGGCTTCACACTTGGTGACTAGATCGACCGCATCTTGGAGGGCTGTGGGCCAATAGAATCCTTGTCGGAATGCTTTCCCAACTAATGCCCTTGATCCAATGTGGGAGCCACACATGCCTTTGTGTATTTCAGCCAGCAGTTCCTTTCCTTCTTCTCGGCAGATGCACTTCAATTTCACACCGTTGGGCCTCCTTCTGTATAGAGTGTCATCGACAAACTGATACATACTGGCCCTCTAGGCTACTCTTTCAGCTTCATCTTGCTCATCGGGAAGTTCTCCAGTTTGGAGGAAATGGACTATATGCCTTGCCCAAGTTGGAGCCTGCGGTCGGCAACAAGGACTAGCGGCACCTCCTCATCTGCGGGAGCGTGTTTCTTGGCCGCGGGGGCGAGTGGCCCGGCGGCAGAGCGCAGCCCGGCAAGCAATGGGGAGTTGTTTCCGGCAGGGTCCCTACCAGGAGCCCAAGGAGGCTCTACCGGGAGAGGCTTACCGGAGTCCAACGTCCTCCTCATTTTGGCCATTGTTGCTGGGGATACGGAGGGCTGAGTAAGATGGAGAACAAAAGTTCCCAGTTCCACAGGAAGTTTTTGCATAGCACACTTTGAGAGGTGATCAGCTATGCTGTTTTCCGCACGGGGTACGTGCTCTGTTTGCAATCCGTCAAAGCGCTTCTCCAATCTTCTCACTTCCTCAATGTTTGCTTCCATCAATGGACTTTGCTAATCCTTGTTGACTTGTCTCACCACAAGCTGTGAATCTCCTCGAACGATCAGCTTCTTGATTCCCAATTATGTGGCAATCCTGAGCCCAGCAAGGAGCCCTTCATACTCTGCTGCATTGTTGGTTGCCTCCTCCCGGGGAAAGTGCATCTGGACGATGTACTTCAAGTCTTACCCTGTGGGAGCAACAAGAAGTATGCCAGCCCCTACATCTTGTAGGGAGAAGGCACCATCAAAATACATGATCCATTCTTGGGGGGCTTCCATGCCGGGGATAACCGTTTCCAGCACTTCTTCATCAGGTGTTGGCATCCATTCTGCAATAAACTCTGCCAATGCCCTTCTCTGAATTGTTGGCGTGCTCTCAAACTTTAGGCCAAATCTTGATAACTCCAAAGCCCACTCCACTATTCTGCTGGTAGCCTCAGGGTTTCAGAGTATCCTTTGCAACGGGAAGCGGGTGACAAACGTGATCTTATCGGCTTGGAAGTAGTGGCGCAGTTTCCTTGAGGCCATGATGAGGCCACAAATCAACTTTTGCACAACAGAGTACCTCGATCTAGCACCCTGCAACAGGGAACTGACAAAGTACACTGGGCGTTGCACCACTTTCTTCCTTGCCGCATCCTTGGGGTTGTCCCTGCCGCCGTGCTCTTCTCTGTCTTGATCCTCATCTGGTCTTGCCGGGCTCTGCTCACGCTCTGCTTCTTCTACTTCCCGTTGTGCCACTAGGGCTGCATTAACCACTTGATTAGTTGCCGCCAAGTACAACAACAACGACTCTTGGGGTTTAGGGGCAACCAAAGTGGGGACAGAGGACAAGTAGGCCTTCAACTCATGTAAAGTTACGTCTGCTTCTAGGGTCCATTTCACGAGCCCTGCCTTCTTCAAAATCTTGAAGAACGGCAGGGCGCGCTCGGCAGACTTGGAGATGAATCTGCTAAGCGCGGCAATGCACCCTGTCAGACACCTCACATCCTTGACCGTCCTAGGTGCCTGTATCTGCTCGATAGCTTCGATCTTGTCAGGGCTAGCTTCGATTCCTCGATGGATACGAGAACCCAGGTAGCTTGCCGGACGGAACGCTAAACACACACTTCTCTGGATTCAGCTTCAAGTTGATCTAGCGCAGATTAGCAAATGTCTCCACCAAATCCTGGATGAGGGTTGATTTGTCCTTGGTCTTGACCACAATATCATCCATGTAAGCCTCAATGTTTCTGTGCAACTGTGGTTCAAAACCAGTCTGGACTGCTCTTGCAAAGGTGGACCCATCACTCTTTAACCCAAAAGGCACGCGCACAAAGCAGTACGTACCACATGGGGTGATGAATGAGGTCTTCTCTTCGTCTTCCTTGGACATGCAGATCTGATGATACCCAGAATATGCATCCAAAAAGGAGAGTAAATCACAACCTGAAGTGGAGTCCACAATCTAGTCGATGCGCGGCAAGGGAAAGTGGTCCTTCGGGCAAGCCTTGTTGAGATCCGTGAAATCTATGCAAAGCCTCCATTTCCCATTAGCCTTGCGCACGCCCACTGGGTTTGCTAACCATGTCGAATGCAGTACTCCTCTGACCAAACCAGCTGCTTCAAGTTTCTTGATCTCTTCGGTAATGAACTGCTGCCTCTCCAAGGCCTGCTTTCAAACCTTTTGCTTGACAGGTCGGGCATGTGGGTAGACAGCAAGGTGGTGCTCGATTACCTCCCTAGGAACACCAGGGATATCATAAGGTTGCCAGGCAAACACATCGATATTCGCCCGCAGGAAGGCAATGACCGCGCTTTCCTATTTTTCATCAAGGGTGGCGCTACCATCAACGCCAGCCAGCCCTGTCGGGACCTTCTTCACATGTGGTGCAGCAACCTTGGATCTTTTGCTGTTGGAACTCTCCGACATGTCATCGACAGGTGCAGCGCACTCCGAAGAGGTACGCTTCCCGGATTCCTTGGTGGCATCCCTGCTATCCTTCTTCTTTCCTTTGTTTTCCTTGGCGGGAACTGCCGCTGCCGTGGCCTCTGCCACAACTACGTCCCTGTACATCTTGTCCATGCAAATGATTGCATCCTTCTCGTCTGACGGGATGGAAACGACTCCTACTGGCCCTAGCATCTTCAAGGTGTTGTAGGCATAGTGGGATGCCGCCATGAATTTTGCCAGAGTTGGGCATCCAAGAACCCCATTGTACGGCAGGGGGAGGTAGGCAACGTCAAACACAACCTTCTCAATCTGATAGTTCAGTTCTCCCCCAAATGTCACCGGCAACTTGATCTTTCCCTTAGGATGACTCCTGCCGGGATTAACTCCTCAGAACGTGCCCGTGACCTTTGGGGAAATTAGATTCAACAACATCTTTGTGACTTTGAGGATGTGAATTGTAGGAGAGACCAACAATGGCAAACATCCTACCGCGATGGTGCAGTTAGGATGGTCCTCTTCGTCAAAGATGATGGGCGTGCGTGACCATTTGAGCGGCTTCCGAGCCACTGGCACTGGCTCCACGACATTGACCTCACGCGCCCACCGTTTAAGATGGTGGTGAGAGGAGTGCAGAGATGCACCCCCGTCAATGCACAGGGCGTCAGTGGCCTTCTGGAACTCCTGCTCGCTAGTTTCATCTTCATCCCCTCCATCACTCTCATCATTGCAAACTTCCTTCTCTCGGCCCATGGCGGGTTTTCCTCGGTTCTGAAAAGCCTTGCCGGGATGATTTGCTTCACCGCCCCGGCCCTTACTGCCAGTACCATTCTGATTTTTTTCCTTGTCTCGTTTCTCATATTCATCCCTCTGCCTCTTGACGAGCTGCTCAACCTGATGACACTCTTGGAGATCGTGGCCCTTGGTCCGATGGATCTTGCAGTACAACCCATCACATTTCCCAGCCTTCTCGACTGCCGCAGGCTCCCGGCAGTCAACGCACGCGGCAGCCTCTTTATCGGGGGCTTTGGCCTTAGCCTTCTTGTCGGTACTGGGCGTGCCCGATCCTTCGACGGTCATCACTGCCTTATCCTTGCGCCTCTTGTTGTGCTTCTTGCTTCTCTTCTTACTAGTGCATTCATCCTCATCCTCTGAGTCGACGTTGATGCAATCTTCTTCTCCGAGGAGTTTCCTTCCCTTCTTCATCCGAGCACACTTGTCCACCAAGGTGTAAAGCTCCTTCATAGTCTTGGGCAACTGGACGTTCATCTTTGAACGAATCCCGCGGTTGCACACATTGGACTGGAAGGCAGCTATCACAGCCGCTGGATGGATATTCGGGATATTTCTGTGGACTCTGCTGAATCTCTGCAAATACTTGCGAATGGTCTCTCCTTCTTTCTATTGGAGAAGCTGCAGGTCGCTGGGCCATCCTGGTTCTTGATAGCTGCCTTTGAAGGCACCAATGAACTCATGGCCCCGGTCAGCCCATGACGAAATGGAGTTCTTCGGTAGGTGCATCAGCCAAGACCTCACATTGGACTTGAGT
The DNA here is from genome assembly GCF_018294505.1 of Triticum aestivum. Classification (NCBI taxonomy): domain Eukaryota; kingdom Viridiplantae; phylum Streptophyta; class Magnoliopsida; order Poales; family Poaceae; genus Triticum; species Triticum aestivum. The sequence goes on along the minus strand of NC_057814.1, from coordinate 361,877,479 downwards.
GCCAAAGGGAAGTAATTGGCAAACACCTTCTCATCTCTTCCTCCGGCAACCTGAACAACGATGGTGTCAATGCTTAAGAACTCTGCCGGTTCGGCCTTCCATCATACTTCTCTGGTATCTCTGGCTTGAACGTGCGAGCGGATGGCCAACGGACTTGCCGCAGCTCACGAGTAAAGGCAGGGCACCCAACCTCGAAAGGCAGGCACCCACTATCCTTGAGCGCGGGCTCGTCAATGTCGAGACCATCGCACCCCTTGGTTTGGCGGTGGTCGTTCCGGCGTTGCTCGATGATGACGCGCGCGTCTCCCCTCCGCCTGACCTCCGGTGCTTGCTGTTGGCCGGGACGTGCTCGAGGGTCGGAAGAGGCCATCGAGACGTCGTCAGGTTCTTGGTTCTGCCGCGCCCACGCTGGCTGCCGTGGTGGGGACTTCACCGTGGGAGTGCCCCCATCCGTACGACCAGCAGCGCGAGTCGTTGTCATCGCTTGGGGAGACCATGATGGGCCGGCTAGCCGTGAGCCCCCAGTCTCGGCGAAGCCGATCAGACTCTGAATGGTGGCACTCCATTCGTCAATCTGATCGACCGCCAGCGGAAACCTCAGCAGCAGCTGGGCACGTGCCATGGCCTCGTTAGCGTGGCTTGGCATCGATGATGATGATGTAGACCGTACCGTCACCCGGCTTCTGACGGTGCCGGTGGCGACGGCGTCACGTCCTCGCTGTTGCAAGCCAGCCACTTGGAGGGCACGGTGACGCGGTGAAGGTGCTTGAGGGCCGGCGGCTCCATTGGGCATAGTGGCTGGGTCAACCTGTTCGGGAGGAGGCACGCGCGCCGTGGCCGCGCCTGTGGTGGGGGCGGCCGGAGGGTGGTGATTCGACCCAGATCGGGCGCCACCACCATGGTTGTGCCCTATGGTGAGGGGAAGAGGTACAGGTGGAATAACTACTTCGCCCGTACATCGTGGAGCATGGCCGTTGGGATGTTGCTGATGTTGCTCTCCTCCGGTTTCGGCCATGGGGGAGGTGGTGACGACGCCGCCTGCGTCGACTGCGTCCCTTGGAGCATCCACATCCTCGTCGACCTCCGCATCCCCCGCAACGTCGGTGGCCACGGGTGGCGGAGCTTTTGAGGTGGACGGCTGCGCTATAGCACCGGGTTTCTTCTTGGGCGCCATAATCGATGAAGCCGCAAGATGATGAAGATGGCAATGAAGATGACCCGCTGCTCACGCTCTAGGGTTCGCGCAAGTGATCTCCCTACCTGGTGCTCCAAAGATATCATGGGAAACCACGGCCACCTATGGGACCAAGAGTCCCTTGCTGGTTTGGCGGGGGGATGGCACGTTGCACAAAGAGCAGAGAGGCATTGAACAACATGACAAAAATCACACAGGCAGTCTTACCCAGGTTCGGGCCGCCGTGAGGCGTAAAACCCTACTCCTGCTTTGGTGGATTGATGGTGGGAAAATGGTGGTGAGCATAACACACTTTGCCCGGCAGGTTGCCTATGGGCGAAACGGCCACTCGTGTATGAATGTGTGAAGGGGTGGATTCGCTAACCCTTTCTACGATTTCCTTGGGCCTCCTTTTATAGACAAAGGGGTCACCACAATGGCAAATCATTCATTATGCACTAATTAGATAGCGAACAGTGCTATCATACCTAACTCTGTAGGCTGACAGAACGCATTAAATGCGCCACTCAACGTCACATCATTGCTTGCCCGGCAGGCCTTGCCGGGCTGTTTTGCCAGCTTCGCACCGACTCACTCAACACATCGCAGGACGGGTGTCGCCTGTAGCTATTTCTTGTAGGAAGTGGCTGCCATGTGGCAAACAACAGCCACTTAATCACTTTGGAGCTTTACACCGCACCGATTGACGACGTGCGTCCAGGTGAGGTGGTGTGGTGAGGTGGTTCCGTCTTTAGGAGTCCCGGCAGGCCCTGCCGGGATGGCTTAGAGGTTTTCTTCCGTGGGTGACCCCGTCCTTGCTAGGCTCGCCTGCCCGGCAAGGGAGGTTTTCCCTTAGTAGTATATTGCTCCTCTTGCTACTCTTGTCCTTCTGGTGCCGCACGTTGGCCCTTCGAAGAACTGATTCCTTGTGCTCCATTCTGTCCTTGGTGTTGTAATCTTGTTCTCGTGCCTATGCACAGTCTGGGCAACAGACCCGGGGTTTGTTGCACCGACAAAATCACATGATATCAACGTGGGAGCAGGCACCAGTGTGCCATTGCTATCGTAAGCCGCCTGATACTTGCTAAAATCCTTTATAAGCCGGACCAGTTCTTTTGGGCTGCTCACAGCCGTGATGACATGGATGCTCCCTGTGTATAGCTGCTGTGCGAGAGAATATACAGCCTTCAACTTGACAATGTTGTCTGGCAGCGTGCAAGTTGTTTCACCTACACAATAGCAACAGGTGAGCCGCCTGGCGGGTCTCATTGATATATATGATGGAGCCGTCAGTAAATAATAATATCCAGTGCTTACCAAATATAGCTTGTGTCATCTGGGCAATGTGTCGCTTCATCCAAGTCAGTTCTTCAGTAAGGGGGGCTAGGCGACTCTCGGCGTTTTCAGCACGTTGAAGCAGAGCGGTTTTTCCCATTTGAAATGTGGTTCTTTCTGAGTCGAAAGCCGACTTTAGATTCTCCAATTCTTCAAAATAAGATTGCAAGATTGATTCAGCCTTGGTACAGCCGGCTTGTTCAGCTTCAAATTCTTTTCTTGAGCCGGCGAGCTTTAGCTCGCCCAGACTTAATGCTTCCTACAATAATGATGGGAAATCAGTCATGACATATGAGTATACTATCAAACATTGGACAGGGACAATATGGCAAATATATTCAAGTCCCAAACACATTGCAAGCAATATCCTTGGCACTTGGAGGCTAATGTAATTTGTTCTTTTCTAAGACAAGACCCGACCAACCTTCTTAAAAGCTAAGTCGGCCCTTGGGAGCTATGGGTTAATTCTTTAAGAGATGTTACAATGGGAGTCCCGGGTTATCATATGCATGATAACCCGGCCCTTGGGGGCTACACAAGGATATATATATATGTATATATATATATATATTCATCATGTTGACCAGTCCAGCTTCTAGTTCACGGCTGGTCTCGAGGCGGTTCAAATAGCATGTGTGCAATTCATCTGCGCTAAATTCTTCATAGCTTGGCAGGTCAAGCTTATTCTTCCACTTCTCAGACAAGGGGGTTTCAGTCTTAGTGGCAACTTTTGTCAGCACATTGGAAATTTCTGGAGCTTTGTAAGACGTGGCATTTATGGTGACTTCTTCTTCCTTCCTTTCGAGAGAAGGAACTTCTTTAAATGCCTTCAAAGGACTTCACGGGTCAACATCCTTCACCAGGTCTTCAGTGCCAGTTTGAGTATTCATAGCTTCGGTGGTTACTGGTTCATCTTGAGCAACTAGTTCATCACACTCAGCCAGCTGGCCTTTGTTTACATCAACCCGGGCGTCAGGATTTTCTATACGGGGTTTTTCAGACTCAGGAACATCTTGGCCTGTGGATGACTCACCAAGTTTTCTCTTCATGGACTTGGGTTTGAACCTGTAACCAAGATGCATATTGTTTTATATAATGGGGACTACAGTAAGATGTTCTGTTGGGGAAATGATTACCCTGGATTTATGATCAGAGCCGGCAGCTGTGTTCTAGTTGAGTCACCGGATTGGAGTCAAAAGGGTTAAGAGGTTGCCGCACGAGATCGACTCATGGAAGAAAGAGAGTCAGGCAATGAGGCACCTCATTGCGACATTTCCCTGGAGCCGGTATGTTGGATAAACCGGCCACGAGATCTTCAGAGCCGCCACTCTGGGTCTGATGCCTAGACTCATGCCGCTGCTTCTTCAAAAGAAAATTGGGATCCAAGTAAGCATGAGGGTGAGAAAACCTTACTTTCCGGATGACCCGCTGTGTTTTCTTTCTTGGCAAGGGTTCTGAGTCGGAGGAGTCAGAAATTACCTCTGCTTCGTTAGCCCGACTTGTCTCCACATCGTCCGGAGAGGAATCAACATCAATAAGTTGCATGAAAAGTAAACCAAGGGAGTCAAGTTCTACCTCCGACTCATCTAGTTGGAGCAGCTCTTCTACTGTTGGTTTCTTCCAACGAGTCGGACCGCGAGGCTTCACTGCTTTACACTTCTTAGCCGGCGGAGCTGCTATTATTTTCTTCTTCCAAAAGAGAGAATTGGCCTGTATATATATATATGTATACTGGCAGTGATTTAAAAGGTATGAAGCATACAAGATAGCTAAGCAAGATGAAGATTTACTCAAAGTACTTACTGTAGGGGACGGGTTAGAAATGCAGAAGGGCCTCAACCCCGTCTTATTGCAGGCTTCTTTAGGCTCCCCAAGTAGTGACTTGGCCATTTCATTAATTTCTCTACCAGTCAGAGATTTTTGATTATACCGTTGTGGGTCCTTCACATCACCAGTGTATTGGCACATTAAGCCGCTGCGCCGGCTCAGCGGTAAGATCCTCCATGAGACCCAGCAATGGGTCCAATCGACTCCAGTTAAGCCATTATCTATTAAAGCCCTTATCTTCGAAAATATGTGCGCATACTGAGCGCACTCTGAGGCGGTTAACCGACCAGGAAGCTCGCTGGATGTACTGAGCCGCTAGGGCGATGTCGGTGTAACAAACCTTTGCGTATGTTGCCCAGATTGTACACAAGCGCAAGGGCAAGATTACAATGACACCAAGCTCCCAAGACAAGAACAAGCCAGAGGGACAGCTCTTTGAGAAATCAAAGGGCGGATCAAGAAGACAAAGACAAGCGAAAGGAGCCAGATATCACTAAGGATAAACCTCCCTTGCCGGGCAGGCGAGCCTGGTCAGGTCGAGGCCTCACCAAGGGCAAGCCCCAAGATCCCCTGGCAGGCTTGCCGAGGCCGCCAAGGGAAAGTCACCCTGCCAAGACTGCACCGCTCCACCGCACAACGACGCAAGTCACTTATTAGTGTGGTGTCGAGCCCCCAACTGATTAAGTGGCTATCATTTGGCACATGGCAGCCATTTGGAAAGGAGATTTGCCCTAAATGACACCCGTCCACAGGCGTGTCATGCAGACAGATAGGAAGGTGGTTGAGCAGCGCGATAGGCTTGTCGGGCTGCATCCTCAGCGTGACACCTAGCAGTGCATTTAATGCACTTTGTCCTAACTGCCAGAGTTAGGTATGATAGCACTGTTGGCTATCTAATCAGTAGATAAAGACTGATTTGCCACTATGGTAACCCCTTAGCCTATAAAAGGAGGACCATGGCAACCTAAGAGAGGACTCGGACCCTTGCACACCCTTAGGCGCATAGCTGCTCTCCCTGAGGCAACCTCCCGGGCTTGAACGCTGCATGACCACCACGGTCCTCCCATCAATCCAACAAAGCAGGAGTAGGGTTTTACGCTTCCCAATGCCCCGAACCTGGGTAAAAACCAACAGCGTCACCCCTGTCGTGCTACTTCATGGTCTCCGCTCTTTGTGCAACGTGCCCTTCCCCCTTGCTGAACCACAAGGGGCGGATGATCTCATAGGTGATCCTGTTCCACCATGACATCTTTGGCGCGCCAGGGAGGGGGAAGCGCTTGCGTGAACCCAAGGTCGTAAACAGCGCGTCAATCTTCATCGTCATCTCACTACAAAAAATACACTTCCGTGATGATGTGTGTTTGTCACAGTAGGTCACGTTTTCTATCATGCATGTACATCCATGACGATTTTATGACAGAATCAAGATAGTCATACCTGTGCTGTCGTAGAAGTGTTCCATGACAGTACCAAAATTATCATCACGGGAGTGTCCACTTCCATGACGATAAATGGCGCGTCATGGAAGTGCTTTCGTCAAAGGTAACCGACACGTGACATCCATCGTAACGGGTCGCCGATAAGCTATCAGGTTCCTGTTTGGATCCGATAACCCGTTAAGAGCCTGGACCAATGGGGATTTTCCACGTCTAAAATTATCAATGACCAGAGGAACCACGTGTTGGCTCAGCGTTCAGATGTCGTCCACTGATTGGACAAGAGGCGCCTATGATACGTCAACACGTGGCACGGCCCAATAGAGGCCCATTCAGGTGAAAAGGCCGGCCCGTTTGACTTGGTCAAAAGGTAGTGGGCCAGCCGCGGAAAGCCTGTTAACGACATGTTCGCATATAGCCCATTTATAGCCCGCTAACTCACGTCCCGTTATGGCCTATCCGAATTGGGCCCAGTAGTGTCATCTGGGCCGTCCAATATGATTCCAGCCTATTTTAACTTCTGACCCATATATGGCCCATGACGTCTTTTGGCCCATACGAGGCCCTTTGTAACTCTTGGCCCATTAAAGGCCCGTGGTGAAACTGGCCCATAATGAAAAGTGTAACGCTTCCCATTAACGACCCATTATTCTGTTGGGCCATTTCCTGCCCGTGTTACCTTTCGGCCTTCTAAGGGCCGATTTATTCTTGGGCTCATTTCCAGCAATCAGTTGCTTACGGCCCGTTACTGGCCTGTTCTGCTTGTGGGCCAATTTCAACCCGTGGTTACAGTCGGCCCGTTTGTGGCCCGTTAACCCATTGGGCTGTTTCGTAGTGTCATCAAATACGGCCCATTAACGACCGTGATGCCCGTCGATAGAATTAAGACCGCTATACATTTCGGCCTATTAACGGCCCGTTATGGTCGGGTCATAAACACATGATTTACACTCTAGCCCGTTTACAGCCAATTTTGCGCACCATTTCGTCCACGAATGTACCATATAAGGCCCATTGATTATATGGCCCGTCGAGGGCCCAAGGATTCTACGATCCATAGGAGGCCCATGGTCACTACAGCAGGTAGCCGGACCATGGTTACAACGGTCCGTATGTTGCCATTGGTTATTGTGGCCTAGTTATAAAAAATAGGTTATTGTGGCCACTAGAAAAACGTGGAAAAGAACTGCAGTGACTACAAGAAAACAACTAAACAAGACAACAACGAAATAAATAATCAAGCAACTAACGCTAGACTCTTACGGCTATTACACATATTACATCCACTGGGCATCAAAGTTCGCCACCAGTGCAAATATAGGGAACAAAGCAGCATATCAGATACACTGGTTGTCAAAGTTGGCGACCAGTGCAAATAAACACCGCAGCAAAACAATTCCAGAACTGAAACGACTTCAGAAGAGCTCAAGAAACAATATCCTAGGTACCCAGCATGCTGGAGAGATGCTTAGCAAGCTTATTAACTTTCTCTTGTTTGGCGCTTAAATCGTCCAGCGCTTGTTGTTGCACCAGAAAGTATGCATCTAAATTCTACAGGGACTTCCTTAGTCCTTCGGCTTCGTGTCGCAGCACATCTGATCGATGTCTTTCAACTTGAAGTTGAGACTCAAGAAGACGAAATTCAGGCAGCGAGTTCGAAGAGCTTGTGTCAGCAATAGTGGCTAGTAACTCGAACACTACATCAAGACATGACTTTTGGGTTGTCTCACTGTCGTCAAGATAGTTTTTATCAGCTTTCTTGGAGACCAACAGGGATGTCTCACTATGTTGAACCTTATCTGCATTACTTCCTTTACCATTGCATAATCGGGTATTCTTCTCCAATTTTTGTCCGCATTCTAAAAGAGAAACAAGTAGACACAGAACAGGTTTACCATGTTGTATATGAAACCCATATTGGTAAATCAGTTCAGTAGTAAAGTGGACAGGATAACAGCATGAAACAAACATATATCTATGTACCATGGTCATTGTATGGTCTATATCATTCTAGTTTTGTTGCCAAATCAAGATAGACACAGTTCAAATAATATTTGTTTAAGACAAAGCAGCATAGACATAATATAAGTGTGGGAAACTACACAACAATAATAACACTTGTAATGTGCATGACATGAGAACATAACTGTTTATTCAATTGAAACTAAAATCAACATAGAGCAAGTTACAACAGCAAACCAGTTAAAGAACAGGTTTAAAACATACCTGTTGCGCCATTGGAGTTTCAATTCCATCCTTCAAATTTGAAAATAGTTGGTATGAGTAAATACAGTGATGCAAGAGCAAAGGAGTATGAACCATAGCTACAGAACCTGACCTGAGAACAATTCTTCTTCTGCTTTAAGCGTTGAGTTGGGGTTCGGAGTGGTGGTGCTCGTGCTTTGGCCACTATAGTTGCCTTACTCACTGCTCGTGTACTGGGTGCTCTATGGTGGAGACAGTGCTATGTCAATAGAACTGGGTTACTATCTGTTGGTGTCGGTGTCAAAACCGGCGGATCTTGGGTAGGTGTCACGACCGGTTTTTCAATAAAATAATTATTGAGAGACCAATCCCTTTTACGGACCAGCGAGGAAGAATTCCTTCTCACTGGTAGACAATATCTTGGTCACAGAAGAAAAATACCAGGAGTACTAAATATAATACAAGGTTGAGCAGAGACTGCCCAACAATTTATTACATGCACGCCGCTAAAACAAGACGGCGGATAGGGTGGCAAACTACTAACTCACGATAATAACGGTGGTGGAAATATCATCGCGAAGCGAGTGATATGATTCCAGAAGACTACAACTCTTCGAGCGTCGGAGTGAGGCTCGAGAAGACTTATTGTGGGTGGCGGAAGCGTATACAATACAAGTGACCAAAATCCGGGATCGCGCAGGACTGACTGGGACTCCTCTAGGCGCCGGACGCGCTATCAAACTCTTCATCCAAGAGATCGCCTTCGTCAACATCTGGCCAAATCAACAAGCCAGGTGAGTACTATGAAAGTACTCGCAAGACAGTTCGGACATAAGATATAACAAATGCAAACATGAAGCATATGAACAAGTTAACCCGTGCGTTCAGACATAGAGATAATAAATACTGGGTGCCAAGCGAGGGTCTGAATGACGCCTCGAGCGGAAACTGCAGAATAGTAATACTGGTGCCAAACGAGTGTCTGAAAGACTCCTCGAGCGGAAAATGCGGAATAATAATGCGGGTGCCAAACGAGTGTCTGAAAGACTCCTCGAGCGGAAAATGCGGATTAATAATACAGGTGCCAAACGAGTGTCTGAAAGACTCCTCGAGAGGAAAATGCAGAATAATAATGCCACAGTCGGGCGTCGAGGCGACACCGCATAAAGGGCTTGCAACAGAAAATAAAGACAGTGCATGCCACCGTCGGACGTCTGTGCGACATCACATAAAGGGCTTATATTTAAAGTAAGAAATAAGGACACGCCACAGTCGGATGTCTGCGCGACGTCACATAAAGGGCTTATATCACAGCTCAATAATACAATCGTTCGGGAACATAAATTATCACAAGCATGCGACAAATATAAAGTTAGTCCATCCACAGGAATAACAATAAAACTGGATTTACCACTTGAGCTTTTCACCGGGCAAGTTTTTCACACGGATAGATATGGATATAATGTTTACACTACTTGATCATGGATACGATGATTTGGAAAGAATTGAATCTGCAGAGTTTGTACTTAACCACAGCCAACGGATTTCAGTAGTCACGGGGACTAGTTCCGTCTGCGGTGTTTTGGAGGAAAGAGGTTACCAACTTACTAAACCGCATCCTGGCAATGAGACATGTGGTAGCACGGAAAGGGGAAAGAACGGTAACGTGGCTCCAACCATGTTAACGTCGGAGGAAGTCGGATGACGCAAGGCTGGTATGCTACAACAGTACCACCTTGCTGCCCTTCATGTCACCACATGATTTGGCCATCTCTCATCAGAGATCATCGCAACTTTGGAACATGCGGGAAAAGAATGATAACGTGGCTCCAACCACGTTAACGTCGGAGAAAGTCGGATGACGCAAGGCTGGTATGCTACAACAGTACCACCTTGCTGCCCTTCATGTCACCACATGATTAGGCCATCTCTCATCAGAGATCATCGCGACTTTGGAACAACCGGGTCGTTGCCTTACAAGCAACGAGGTATTTACCGACACTCATATGCCACGCACAAACTCTCACGTGAACATGTAAAACACCTGTCATATCAAATGTTCAAAACATGCTTGCCTGGTTCGGAGAAGTCGGAGTCTAGCTCGGCAAAGTTCGCGGCTCCTTCACCTCTTCCGGAACCTACGGCAATCACGAAACGGGTACTAACGTGAAAACCAACACTTGCACAGAAACTTTTCCAAATTATTTTCACATAAATCCCATAAAAAACTAGACAAAATTTGAAGATTGTCAGAAAAAGAATCACTCAAAAATTCCTTTTTATTAAAAAGTTAAAAAGGTTTCTGTCCAGGGACTTATCTATAATGAAACAGAAAAGTTCCAGGGTTTTAACTGAGAAAACAGAAAACGCTTCGGTTGGGAATGCGCAAGCGCAAAGGAGAAAACGTATTTGCCCGAAGGCGCCAATAGAAAACGGTTCGGAGGAGAATAGAATATAGGCTGACAGGCGGGGTCCACCTGTCAGGTTTAAAAAGCTCGCCGGCGCCCGAAGACTGCGGTGGATGCCGGCGTCGAACCACGGCGAGTTAGGAGAAACGGAGGGTACCAAGAGCTTCAGCGTCTTCTTCCGCGTCGGTGGGTGGTGGACTCGTCCAACAGGGAGCACCACGTCGACGGCGACACTATCTCCGGCGGACGGCGGCTCGGGTGAGGATGGGGAACTCCGGTGGAGGGCTGCAAACTACGAATTGAGGCGCGGGTCAGAACGAGGGATGCAAGGTGAAGCTACTGGCAAGAGAATGGGGGCGGGGAAGCACACACGGGGGCGAATCGGGCTGGATCCCGTGGCGGGTCGCGGCGGCCGGAGTCGAGGAAGGAGACCTCCTCGGGGCTCTACCAGTGGCTAGGCTTGCTCTAGGGGGAGTGCAGGGATGGTGGGTGCTCGAGTTGAAGCTCGGGGCCTCTATTTATAGGCAGATCGACGGGGTGGCCGTGAAGGGAGAATCTCCGGTGAGCGATTACGGCGGAGCAGTGGATTGGCAGGTGGTTTGAGCGGCCAGGTAGCGTCAGTGGAGGTTACTGGAGTCGTTTCACAGCTAAACGGGGTCGGTCTTGGCGTAATGGCGTCGGTCCACGGTGAGGTGACCGCACGGGCTCAACAGCGGCAGAGAGCGTGCTCTGCGCCCTGCGGTTCACGACGAGAGCGGCAACGCGTTCGGGGGAGTGGAAGGCCACGCGGCGAGCTCCGGTGGTTTGGGCGGCGCTGGGTGGCGTCGTCGGCGCTGTGTCTCCCGCTGGCGTCCCCAAAGCCGCCGCCGGCGTCGGTCACGGGGCGGCGCACCTTCTGCTGCTCGTCGCCGACGCCCGCAAGGCGCCAGGCGTTCGTGCGGTGCAGGAACAAGAGGGCGGGGACGAGGAGCAAGGCGACGCGGTGGTACTGGCGAGATTGATGTCCTTCTCTGAAGAAAACGACAGCAAGCCACTGACTGAATCTCTGAATTTTCTGAACTTGATACAGACAGTGCACTGCAGGTGTTCGACAGGAGGATTTTGCAATGAGATAAATTTTTCTGGAGCTGTAACTTGGTGAGGTGACCACTCAATGCACCCAGAGGCTGCCTGATTTTACTTGGAATTTTTGGAGAAGGTTTTGAATGAATTTCACCAAATTTGACAAATCTGGTCCAAACTTGCAGCAGGTGTAGTTTGAAAATTTTGAACTGAAGACCAGTGGATCTTCATGGTTCTTGGTTGAGGGTTCAAAGGACTAGGAGGGGAAAAAGGTTTGGGGGCAAAAATCAAGACAGAAAGTGGAGTTCCTTTGCAAATCTCCAAGTGCTAGGAAAGAAGGCAGAAATTTATTTGAATAGAATATAAATGGAAATAATCACATGGGGAGGTTCAACTTGCTGGATTTGATGCAAATCATGATCCAAAGGTGAGGAAAGGGTTAGGAGAGGGGATTTGCACTAAGGCCATGGCAAGAAGGAATTGTTGAAAGTGGCAAAGGATTTTCCAAAAGCCATAGTGCAAATTTCAAGGAGATTTTCAAAAGTCATTTCCCAAGTGAAAATATTTTGTCTTGAGTCCAAGTGAAAAGCAAGGACCTCCAAGACCAAAGACAGATCTTGGTTGAATCCACATAAAACTTTTGCCATAAAGAAAAATATTTGAGAGTGAGAGTTCTCTTGAAGAAAAATTTAAATCACTCCCCTCAAGTCAAATAAAAATCTTTTAAAAAAATCCAAATAAAAAAAACTTGGGTGTCACAGTAGGGGGTCCCGAACTGTGCGTCTAAGGTCGATGGTAACATGAGACAGGTGACACGATGATTACCCAGGTTCGGGCCCTCTCTATGGAGGTAATACCCTACTTCCTGCTTGATTGATCTTGATGGATATGAGTACTACAAGAGTTGATCTACCACGAGATCGTAATAGCTAAACCCTAGAAGTCTAGCCTGTATGACTATGGTAATAAGTATCTCCGTTTCCGGACTAAGTCCTCCGGTTTATATAGACACCGGGAGGATCTAGGGTTACACAAGGTCGGTTACAAAGAAAGGAATCTACATATTCGGCCGCCAAGCTTGCCTTCCACTGTAACATCCCAAATTTTCAATTTGGAATGTTATACATAGATCATCATTTGCATATCATGTTTTGTGCATTTTGACAAATCCTCGATAAATCCTAAGCAACTCAAGGACCCTCGGAGAGAGTTGGGGATTTTCTTGAATTTTCTTATTTGATTTTCCAACGAGGATTTTGGTTTTTGATTATTTTTCTCTCCGGAAGAATATTTCATTTTAAAATAAACGAGAGGAGAAAATATGACTTCTCCAAAAACATTGAAATACTGGAGGAAAAATGTTAAAAACATTATTTGGAATTTATTGGATTTTATTTGCAATTTTTATTGCATTTAAAAATATGCATGTTTTCAAAATATTTATTTTTGATTTTAAAAATGTTCACCCTATTCTAGATTTTCTAACTAGACGGGGAAAATTTATCTCGTATTTTTCTGATTTTTATTTATTTTTCTACGCAATATTTTCCGCGGAACATATTTAAAAAAAAATATACGCGCTTGCCCGACTGGGCCGAGGCCCAGCCGAAGCCAGGCCGGCCCGCCCGTGCTCTCCTTCTTCCCCACGCCGCCGGAGTCCGCCGGGAGCACGAAGCCGCCGCCGCCTCGGGCTTTGCCCCTTCCCCAAGCCCTCTAGCCCCCCTCCTACCTATATATAGCCCCCCCTCCGTTTTCGCCGCCACCACCCGCCGGAGAGCCCGCCGCCGCCCGCATCTAGCCGCCGCCGCCGGCCGCCGTTGCCGCACCACCCGTCGCCGGGAGCCGCCCGGAGCCCCGCCCCTCGCCCGCCGGAGCCGCCGCCCCTAGCCCCGCTGCCCCGCCGCCGACCCCGCCCACCGGAGCCCCTCGCCGGAGCGAGCCCCGTCGAGGTACTGCCGTTCGTGTTGACCGGTTTTTCTGAAAAAAAACCTTTTGTTTAAAAAAAACCCTAGATCGGTTTTTTTTCGGTTTTCTTATTTTACGAGCGTTCACCGAACCGTTCGTTTTAACGAACGCGTTCGTCGGTTTTTCTCTGTTAACGAACGTCCGTTATTTAACCGTTCGTCCGTTTTTCTTTTTCGACGGATTTTCTCGTTATTTTCTCAGATTCGATTTCTGATCGAAACTTCGAATCTGTTTAACTTTTCGCTCGTTTATCGGAATCAGGTGATTCAAGCGCCTAGAGTTTCGTCTCGAAATTCTCTTTCCGTTTAACCTACTCAAACAAGTTTTTGCTACAGTAAAATTTGACCTAGATCCAGATTAGCAAACGAAGTTTCTTTCTTCCGCCGTTTGACTTTCGTTGCTTCTTTCGAGTTGATTCTTTTTGCAAACCGGAGTTCTTAAGTTGAACTTTCTGGTTGGATCTTTCATTCGAGTTTTACCTGTGCATTAGCTGAGTACTGATTGTATGCTTGTTTGTTTGCGATAGAATACCCGGAGTGTGCCGCTTGTTACTTCGACTCGCTAGGTTTTGCGGATCATCAGCAAGGCAAGTAACACTTTGATCATACCCCGTTCATACCCAGTTTTATTGCATTAGATCTATTTTCCCAAACACATTGCATGATTAGGATCTAATTAAACTGTGGGTATTGGGATGTAGTTGAGGTAGTACCTATTACCTGTTTACTATCAAACCCTTGGGAGTTACTTCTACGTTGCTTTTATTATTGCCATGCTATGCGTAGACGTGGTTTGGGTTTGAGAGATATTCATGACAGATGTGAGTGTTTAATAATGGTTCAACTTAAGGTGGCAACTAAAACTCACATCTGGGTGGATTGAGGCACCTGGAGAACCCAGTGTTGTCTGTTTGTATAAGGTCCGCCACCCAGGCTCAAAGGGATCATAAGATTATTCATGCTAGAAACTTCCATGTGCAGCCGCAAGCTATTATGGGCTCTAGCATAGCTGAGTAGGTTACAGGATCTCTTGAAGAGGTGGACTAGCAGATGTAGGGGAAAGTAGGTGTACCGGTCCATCCAGAGTAGAGAGTGACTGTTTCTGAAAGACTGTGTCTCGGTCATCCGTTTCTCAAACATCATGCAGTGCGAGAATCAAGCGGAGGCGATCGAGTCTTGTGGGAAAAGTGCACAAACCTCTGCAGAGTGTACAAACTGATCATGATTAGCCGTGTCCCCGGTTATGGACAACTTGAGTATCTAGTACCTGGATTATCATTTGAATCTCATCACCGTGATACTTATAATTAATTTTGTTGGGTTAATGATGTTACTTAATTGGGATTGAGTTGGAGGTACCTTCTCAATGTTTCAACCACCATGATAGTTAAATAAAATTTATTCCTTTTGAAGTAGGATAAAATTGGCTTTTCGCAAAAACTGTAACCATAGAGCCTTTCCACCAGCCATATATGCATATAGTATAGCCTTATCATTGTTCATTGCTCTCTATGTGTTGCTTTGCCAGCATATTCTATGTGCTGACCCGTTTTCGGGCTGCAACGTTTCATGTTGCAGACTTTTCAGACGACGAGTAAGGTGCCTTAGGTCGTGGTCTTATACTCAGTGATGCCGCTGGAGTTGATGGACTCACTTATCTTCCAAGTCTTCCGCTGTTATCGTTTTTAGATGGCCTTAAGCCATGTTTATTATACTTAATCTCTTCGGAGATATTCGATGTAATAAGTGTGTGATTGCTACTCAGTTATAAATCCTCCATTTGTACTGTGCGTGTCAGCATTACTGATCCAGGGATGACACTGGTGCACAGCAGCACAGGCCATTTGAGGTCTGGTCGCTACAAAGTTGGTATCAGAGCACACGCTGACTATAGGACACGACCACTAAGCTTAAGCCCTAGAAAGCTTCTCTCTTCTCATTTCTGACCCCTCTCCACTTTCTACTCTTCTAGGAATGGCGAATGCAAGGAGCAAGTTCATGCAACCAGATGAAGACACGCCATTTGGACGACACTTGAAGGAAGTCACCAAGTACTTGAACATAGGAATACGATGCGTCACCGGAACCTACAACGCTACATTACCTGAAGAGGAGAGCTGGAAGATTCAAGTTATCATTCCAGGAAGGACGTTTGCGCCAATTACGGAACCCATGAGATTGGTTTTCGAAGCACCAACTTGGAACCTAGGGAAGAGCATGGCCGCACACATCGCCATGGGACGCATTGGAGAAGTCTATCACCAGGAGCTTAAGGATACAATTTATCAGATTTGTGGACGTCGATACGCGCAATGGGAGATGATCAAGACCAAGAAGGATGGATCAATTGCAGCTTTCATCCAGGAGCCGAACCAACATATTCGACGCCAGGAGAACCAGATATGCACGGACAAGGAAGAACTGAAGAAAGCATTCACGAAGATCAAGGAGCTCCAAGAAGAACTCAAGGCTACCCGCGAAGATTATTTGGAGGAAATCAACGCACTAGTCGGGAAGATTGACGACCTGGAGAATAAGATTGGATCATTCGTGGGAAATCCAGTGCCAAAAGCAGAAGTCGACGAATGCACTTGTCCGGAAAACTACATCATCATCGACGACACCGACTCGAAACCAAGTGAAGACGAATGGATTGATGAAGCTGGAGCAGACATCATGGAGTCTTCAACGGATCAGAATTTTTTAGTAGACCACCATATCAGTAGTAGTTTTCCCCCATTTAGTAGTATAGCTCAAGCACTTTGTAACGCTAATTACATCGATTGTTTTGCCTTGTTTGGATTGATTGAGTGATATTGATTGAATTTGTCTCATGAGCATATGGGTAGTGTTTTCTCTCTAGACCTCATTCTATTCTTAATTCTCATCTTTTCTAAACCTATCAGATGCCTCCGAGACGCGACACCGGATTTGTTTTCCCGCCAGAGATCACCCAGTTGATTCAGCAACAGAATGCCTTGATGCAAGTGTTAGTTCAGAACCAAGGCAACAACAACAACAACAACCCACCGCCACCACCACCTGTTGACCACTTAGCCCGTTTCTTAAGGCTAAACCCGCCGGTGTTCTCCAGTAGCACCGAGCCGATTGTAGCAGATGATTGGCTCCGCAAAGTTGGAAGGGAGTTGACCACTGCAGGATGCACAGATGCGGAAAGAGTGCGTTTTGCCGCACATCAGCTTGATGGACCCGCAGCATCATGGTGGGAGAATTATACAGCCACGCACCCTATTGACACTGTCACATGGGACCAGTTTCAGCAAGCTTTCCGTACAGCTCATGTTTCAGCAGGAGCTATGGCTATGAAGAAGCGTGAGTTTCGCAACCTACGCCAAGGAGGACGCACCGTAGGCCAGTATGTGGAGGAATTCAGTAAGTTAGCACGTTATGCACCAGATGACGTTGCTACGGATGCTGCCAAGCAGGAGAAGTTTCTGGAAGGATTGAATGATGAGCTGAGTATGCAGTTGATGGTAGCAACTTTCAACAACTACCAGGAGCTGGTAGATAGAGCTCTCATGATTGAAGGGAAGCAACAGCAGATTGAAAACCGCAAGAGGAAGTATGGACAAGGGAAGTACAATTCTGGAGCCCAGCAGAAGCCACGATTTACCCCGAAGCCGGGAGGACAGTTTCAGCATACCCATGGAGGAGGTAGTTCGCACAACCATAATGGCTCCAAGAATGGTAATGGGAATGGAGGAGGAAACGGACAGAACCGCACCAACCCATCTACCCCAACCAAGAGAGATCTAAGTCACATTACCTGTTTCAAGTGCCAGAAGACGGGACATTACGCTACCGATTGTCCCGAAGCCCAAAATGGAAATGGCAATGGAAGCTCTGGGAAGAAGCCGAACCCGTTCAACAAAGGACATGTGAACCACGTGAGCGTGGAGGAGATTGAAGCTCAGCCTGATGCAGTAATAGGTAAGTTTTTGGTTAAGTCATTTACTGCAACTGTTCTTTTCGATACTGGTGCATCGCATTCATACATATCAAGGGGATTCGTAAACAAGTTTAAGATGTCCACCCAAGTTCTCAAAAGCCCCATGTTAGTAACCTCGCCAGGAGCAGAGTATATGGCCACCCAAGGATGTTTTAAGATACCGTTGGCCATTGGAAGGCATGTTTTCCCCACAGACCTCATTGTTTTGGAATCGCAAGGTTTGGATGTGATTTTGGGAATGGATTGGCTATCGTTGTATGGAGGAAACATTGATTGTGCCAGCAAGACTATTTTGCTTACCACCCCTGAAGGAAAGAGGATCAAGTATGTATCCAGGCACATGCCGAAGAGGACTCAAGTGAATTCCTTATCAGGAGTTGTACAGGAGGAAGTACCAGTGGTGAAGGATTATCCGGATGTATTTCCAGAAGAGTTGCCAGGCATGCCACCAGATAGAGACATTGAGTTCTTGATTGAACTTTTGCCAGGCACAGGGCCAATATCTAAGAGACCGTACAGGATGCCCGCAAAGGATTTGGAGGAAATTAAGAAGCAGATCAAGGAGTTACTGGATAAAGGCTATATACGCCCAAGTTCGTCACCTTGGGGATCACCAGTACTTCTAGTAGAGAAGAAAGATGGATCACTAAGGATGGTTGTTGATTACCGAGGATTGAATGAAGTGACCATCAAAAACAAGTACCCACTGCCGATGATCAATGATTTGTTTGACCGCTTGCAAGGAGCTAAAGTATTTTCCAAGATCGATCTACGATCAGGATACCATCAGTTAAAGATTCGAGAGCAGGATATACCCAAGACGGCATTTACCACCAGATATGGATTGTATGAGTATACCGTTATGTCATTTGGACTGACTAACGCACCGGCCTATTTCATGAACCTGATGAACAAAGTGTTTATGGAGTTTTTGGATAAGTTCGTCGTGGTGTTCATTGATGATATTTTAATATTTTCCAAGGATGAAGAAGAGCATGAGGAGCATTTACGATTGGTGCTTGAGAAGCTCAGAGAACATCAATTATATGCCAAGTTCAGCAAATGTGAGTTTTGGTTGAAGGAAGTTGGATTCCTTGGACATGTTATTTCTGGAGAAGGAATAGCAGTAGACCCTGCCAAGGTTGACACAGTGACCAGTTGGGAATCACCCACTACAGTTGGAGAAATCCGGAGTTTTCTTGGACTTGCAGGATACTACCGGAGATTTATCGAGAATTTCTCAAGGATTGCTAAGCCCATGACTGAGCTATTGAAGAAGGACACCAAATTCAATTGGACTGAGGAATGTGAAGCTAGTTTCCAGGAGTTGAAGAAACGATTGGTTACATCACCAGTGTTGATTCTGCCAGATCAACGCAAGGATTATGAAGTTTATTGCGACGCTTCTCGTCGAGGACTTGGAGCAGTGCTTATGCAGGAAGGAAGAGTTGTTTCGTATGCTTCACGACAACTTAAACCCCATGAGAAGAATTATGCTACGCACGATTTGGAATTAGCAGCCGTGGTGCATGCATTGAAGACATGGAGACATTTTCTCATCGGAAACCATTGTGAGGTGTACACGGATCACAAGAGTTTGAAGTACATTTTCACGCAGAAGGAGTTAAACCTCAGACAGAGGAGATGGTTGGAGCTCATTAAAGACTATGATATGAGATTGCATTATCACCCTGGAAAGGCTAACGTAGTAGCAGACGCGTTGAGCCGCAAGAGTCATGTCAACACCCTCATGACAGGAGAGTTACCTCAGGAGTTAGCCGAGGACATACGTGAGTTATGTTTGGAGATAGTCCCAAGAGGCTATTTAGCGTCATTGGATATTCATTCTACCTTGATGGACAAGATCAGAGAAGCTCAGAAGACAGACAAGGAGATTGAAGAGATAAAAGCGAAGATGAGCAAAGGTAAAGCCAAGGGATTTCGTGAGGATGAGCACGATACCTTATGGTTCGAGGACCGCGTATATGTGCCAAATGATCCGGAGATCAGGAAGTTGATTTTGCAAGAAGCCCATGATTCACCGTACTCGATTCACCCAGGGAATACCAAGATGTATTTGGATTTGAAGAATACTTTCTGGTGGACCGGAATGAAGAAGGACATTGCGGAGTTTGTAGCAGTTTGTGATGTATGTCAGAGAGTGAAGGCAGAGCATCAGAAGCCAGCAGGATTGCTACAGCCATTGCCGATACCCGAATGGAAGTGGGATAAAATAGGCATGGATTTTATCACCGGATTACCCAGGACTCGTTCAGGCTATGACTCGATATGGGTTGTAGTCGACCGTTTGACGAAAGTGGCTCATTTCATTCCAGTGAAGACCACTTACACCAGCGCTAAGTTGGCGAAGATATACATGACCAGGATAGTATGTTTGCATGGAGTTCCGAGGACCATTGTATCAGACAGAGGAACCCAATTTACATCGAAGTTTTGGAAGCAGTTACATGAAACATTGGGAACCAGGCTGGAATTTAGTACAGCATTTCACCCGCAGACAGATGGACAGACCGAGAGAGTCAACCAGATTTTGGAGGACATGTTGAGAGCTTGTGCGCTAGATTATGGATCAAGTTGGGACGACAATTTGCCATATGCGGAGTTTTCGTATAACAACAGTTATCAAACCAGTTTGAAGATGGCCCCTTTCGAAGCTTTGTACGGAAGGAGGTGTAGAACGCCGTTGTTATGGGACGAAGTTGGAGACCGTCAGTTGTTTGGACCAGATTTGATTAAGGAGTCTGAACAGAAAGTGAAGTTGATTCGCGATAGGCTCAAGGTAGCCCAGTCCAGGCAGAAGAGTTATGCTGATTCTAAACGCAAGGAGACAGTTCACGAAATCGGAGACAGAGTGTATCTTCGAGTATCACCACTTCGAGGAGTGAAGCGCTTTGGAGTTAAGGGAAAGTTAGCACCCCGTTTTATTGGACCATACAGAGTGTTGGAACGTATGGGAGAAGTTGCTTACAAGCTGGAATTGCCCGAAGGATTGTCTGAAGTACATGATGTATTTCACGTTTCGCAGTTGAAGAAGTGCCACGCAGAGATGGCTGAGATACCACTGAGAGATACTGTGCCACTGGAAGCGATTCAGTTGGAAAGTGATTTGACCTATGAGGAGAAGCCAGTTAAGATTCTCGAGTATGCCAGCCGAGTTACCCGCAGCAAGGTTATCAAGTTTTGCAAAGTTCAGTGGAGTCACCACACCGAAGATGAGGCCACCTGGGAGCGAGAGGAAGATCTACGGAAAAACCACTCCCACCTGTTTTCTAGCCAACCCGAATCTCGAGGGCGAGATTCATCTTAAGGGGGGTAGGTTTGTAACATCCCAAATTTTCAATTTGGAATGTTATACATAGATCATCATTTGCATATCATGTTTTGTGCATTTTGACAAATCCTCGATAAATCCTAAGCAACTCAAGGACCCTCGGAGAGAGTTGGGGATTTTCTTGAATTTTCTTATTTGATTTTCCAACGAGGATTTTGGTTTTTGATTATTTTTCTCTCCGGAAGAATATTTCATTTTAAAATAAACGAGAGGAGAAAATATGACTTCTCCAAAAACATTGAAATACTGGAGGAAAAATGTTAAAAACATTATTTGGAATTTATTGGATTTTATTTGCAATTTTTATTGCATTTAAAAATATGCATGTTTTCAAAATATTTATTTTTGATTTTAAAAATGTTCACTCTATTCTAGATTTTCTAACAAGACGGGGAAAATTTATCTCGTATTTTTCTGATTTTTATTTATTTTTCTACGCAATATTTTCCGCGGAACATATTTAAAAAAAGAAAATACGCGCTTGCCAGACTGGGCCGAGGCCCAGCCGAAGCCAGGCCGGCCCGCCCGTGCTCTCCTTCTTCCCCACGCCGCCGGAGTCCGCCGGGAGCACGAAGCCGCCGCCGCCTCATGCTTTGCCCCTTCCCCAAGCCCTCTAGCCCCCCTCCTACCTATATATAGCCCCCCCCTCCGTTTTCGCCGCCACCACCCGCCGGAGGAGCCCGCCGCCGCCGCATCTTAGCCACCGCCGCCGGCCGCCGTTTGCCGCACCACCCGTCGCCGGGAGCCGCGCCCGAGCCCCGCCCCTCACCCGCCGGAGCCGCCGCCCCCTAGCCCTGCTGCCCCGCCGCCGACCCCGCCCACCGGAGCCCCTCGCCGGAGCGAGCCCCGTCGAGGTACTGCCGTTCGTGTTGACCGGTTTTTCTGAAAAAAACCTTTTGTTTTAAAAAAAACCCTAGATCGGTTTTTTTCGGTTTTCTTATTTTACGAGCGTTCACCGAACCGTTCGTTTTAACGAACGAGTTCGTCGGTTTTTCTCTGTTAACGAACGTCCGTTATTTAACCGTTCGTCCGTTCTTCTTTTTCGACGGATTTTCTCGTTATTTTCTCAGATTCGACTTCTGATCGAAACTTCGAATCTGTTTAACTTTTCGCTCGTTTATCGGAATCAGGTGATTCAAGCGCCTAGAGTTTCGTCTCAAAATTCTCTTTCCGTTTAACCTACTCAAACAAGATTTTGCTACAGTAAAATTTGACCTAGATCCAGATTAGCAAACGAAGTGTCTTTCTTCCGCCGTTTGACTTTCGTTGCTTCTTTCGAGTTGATTCTTTTTGCAAACCGGAGTTCTTAAGTTTAACTTTCTGGTTGGATCTTTCATTCGAGTTTTACCTGTGCATTAGCTGAGTACTGATTGTATGCTTGTTTGTTTGCGATAGAATACCCGGAGTGTGCCGCTTGTTACTTCGACTCGCTAGGTTTTGCGGATCATCAGCAAGGCAAGTAACACTTTGATCATACCCCGTTCATACCCAGTTTTATTGCATTAGATCTATTTTCCCAAACACATTGCATGATTAGGATCTAATTAAACTGTGGGTATTGGGATGTAGTTGAGGTAGTACCTATTACCTGTTTACTATCAAACCCTTGGGAGTTACTTCTACGTTGCTTTTATTATTGCCATGCTATGCGTAGACGTGGTTTGGGTTTGAGAGATATTCATGACAGATGTGAGTGTTTAATAATGGTTCAACTTAAGGTGGCAACTAAAACTCACATCTGGGTGGATTGAGGCACCTGGAGAACCCAGTGTTGTCTGTTTGTATAAGGTCCGCCACCCAGGCTCAAAGGGATCATAAGATTATTCATGCTAGAAACTTCCATGTGCAGCCGCAAGCTATTATGGGCTCTAGCATAGCTGAGTAGGTTACAGGATCTCTTGAAGAGGTGGACTAGCAGATGTAGGGGAAAGTAGGTGTACCGGTCCATCCAGAGTAGAGAGTGACTGTTTCTGAAAGACTGTGTCTCGGTCATCCGTTTCTCAAACATCATGCAGTGCGAGAATCAAGCGGAGGCGATCGAGTCTTGTGGGAAAAGTGCACAAACCTCTGCAGAGTGTACAAACTGATCATGATTAGCCGTGTCCCCGGTTATGGACAACTTGAGTATCTAGTACCTGGATTATCATTTGAATCTCATCACCGTGATACTTATAATTAATTTTGTTGGGTTAATGATGTTACTTAATTGGGATTGAGTTGGAGGTACCTTCTCAATGTTTCAACCACCAAGATAGTTAAATAAAATTTATTCCTTTTGAAGTAGGATAAAATTGGCTTTTCGCAAAAACTGTAACCATAGAGCCTTTCCACCAGCCATATATGCATATAGTATAGCCTTATCATTGTTCATTGCTCTCTATGTGTTGCTTTGCCAGCATATTCTATGTGCTGACCCGTTTTCGGGCTGCAACATTTCATGTTGCAGACTTTTCAGACGACGAGTAAGGTGCCTTAGGTCGTGGTCTTATACTCAGTGATGCCGCTGGAGTTGATGGACTCACTTATCTTCCAAGTCTTCCGCTGTTATCGTTTTTAGATGGCCTTAAGCCATGTTTATTATACTTAATCTCTTTGGAGATGTTCGATGTAATAAGTGTGTGATTGCCACTCTGTTATAAATCCTCCATTTGTACTGTGCGTGTCAGCATTACTGATCCAGGGATGACGCTGGTGCACAGCAGCACAGGCCATTTGAGGTCTGGTCGCTACATCCACGCCAAGGAGAGTCCCATCCGGACACGGGTGCAGTCTGCGGTCTTCGTATCTTCACAGCCCATCAGTCTGGCCCAATGGCTGATACGTCTCCGACGTATCTATAATTTTTTATTGTTCCATGCTATTATATATTCTATTTTCGATGTTTAATGGGCTTTATTATACACTTTTATATTGTTTTTGGGACTAACCTATTAACCGGAGGCCCAGCCCAAATTGCTGTTTTTTGCCTATTTCAGTGTTTCGAAGGAAAAGGATATCAAACGGAGTCCAAATGGAATGAAACCTTTGGGAACGTGATTTTCGGAACAAACGTGATCCAGAGGACTTGGAGTCTACGTAAAGCAATCAACGAGGAGAGCACGAGGCAGGGGCGCGCCTACCCCCCCCCCCCCAGGCGCGCCCTCCACCCTCGTGGGGCCCACGTTGCTCCACCGACGTACTTCTTCCTCCTATATATACCTATATACCCTGGAAACATCATATACGGAGCCAAAACGCGATTTCCACCGCCGCAACCTTCTGTACTCGTGAGATCCCATCTTGGGGCCTTTTCCGGCGCTCCGCCGGAGGGGGCATTGATCACGGAGGGCTTCTACATAAACACCATAGCCTCTCCGATGATGTGTGAGTAGTTTACCTCAGACCTTCGGGTCCATAGTTATTAGCTAGATGGCTTCTTATCTCTCTTTGGATCTCAATACAAAGTTCTCCTCGATCTTCTTGCAGATCTATTCGATGTAATCTTCTTTTGCGGTGTGTTTGTCGAGATCCGATGAATTGTGGGTTTATGATCAAGATTATCTATGAACAATATTTGAATCTCCTCTGAATTCTTTCATGTATGATTGGTTATCTTTGCAAGTCTCTTTGAATTATCAGTTTGGTTTGGCCTACTAGATTGATCTTTCTTGCAATGGGAGAAGTGCTTAGCTTTGGGTTCAATCTTGCGGTGCTCGATCGCAGTGACAGAAAGGGAAAAGACACGTATTGTCTTGTTGCCATCGAGGATAAAAAGATGGGGTTTATATCATATTGCATGAGTTTATCCCTCTACATCATGTCATCTTACTTAAGGCATTACTCTGTTCTTATGAACTTAATACTCTAGATGCATGCTGGATAGCGGTCGATGTGTGGAGTAATAGTTGTAGATGCAGAATCGTTTCGGTCTACTTGTCGCAGACATGATGCCTATATACATGATCATAACTATGCTCAATTCTATCAATTGCTCGAAAGTAATTCGTTTACCCACCGTAATACTTATGCTATCTTGAGAGAAGCCACTAGTGAAACCTATGGCCCCGGGGTCTATTTTCTATCATATTAATCTCACGTTATTTCTATTACCGTTTATTTTGCTTTCTTTACTTTTACTCTTTATAATAAAAATACCAAAAATATTATCTTATCATCTCTATCAGATCTCACTCTCGTAAGTGACCGTGAAGGGATTGACAACCCCTTTATCGCGTTGGTTGCGAGGTTCTTATTTGTTTGTGTAGGTGCGTGGGACTTGAGCGTGATCTCCTACTGGATTGATACCTTGGTTCTCAAAAACTGAGGGAAATACTTATGCTAGTTTACTGCATCACCCTTTCCTCTTCAAGGGAAAACCAAGGCAGTGCTCAAGAGGTAGCAAGAAGGATTTCTGGCGCCGTTGCCGGGGAGAGTCAAGTCAAGTCAAGACATACCAAGTACCCATCACAAACTCTTATCCCTCGCATTAGATTATTTGCCATTTGCCTCTCGTTTTCCTCTCCCCCACTTCACTCTTGCCGTTTTATTCGCCCTCTCTTTTCCGTTCGCCTCTTTTTTGCTTGCTTCTTGTTTGCTCGTGTGTTGGATTGCTTGCTTGTCACGATGGCTCAAGACAATACTAAATTGTGTGACTTTACCAATACCAACAACAATGATTTTCTTTAGCACTCCGATTGCTCCTCTTACCTATGTTGAATCTTGTGAAATTAATGCTGCTTTGTTGAATCTTGTCATGAAAGATCAATTCGCTGGCCTTCCTAGTGAAGATGACGCTACCCATCTAAATAGCTTCGTTGATTTGTGTGATATGCAAAAGAAGAAGGATGTGGACAATGATATTGTTAAATTGAAGCTATTTCCTATTTCGCTTAGAGATCGTGCTAAAGATTGGTTTTCATCTTTGCCTAAAAATAGTATTGACTCATGGAATAAGTGCAAAGATGCCTTTATCTCTAAGTATTTTCCTCCCGCTAAGATCATCTCTCTTAGAAACGATATCATGAATTTTAAGCAACTTGACCATGAACATGTTGCACAAGCTTGGGAGAGGATGAAATTAATGATACGTAATTGCCCTACACATGGTTTGAATCTTTGGATGATTCTACAAAAAATTTATGCCGGATTGAATTTTGCTTCTAGAAATCTTTTAGATTCGGCCACGGGAGGCACTTTTATGGAAATTACTTTAGGAGAAGCTACTAAACTCCTAGATAATATTATGGTTAATTATTCTCAATGGCACACCGAAAGATCTACTAATATAAAGGTGCATGCGATAGAAGAAATTAATGTTTTGAGTGGAAATATGGATGAACTTATGAAATTATTTGCTACTAAAAGTGTTTCTTCTGTTCCTAATGATATGCCTTTGTCTACTTTGATTGAGAATAATAATGAATCTATGGATGTGAATTTTGTTGGTAGGAATAATTTTGGTAACAACGCATATAGAGGAGACTTTAATCCTAGGCCGTTCCCTAGTAATTCCTCTAATAATTATGGTAATTCCTACAACAATTTTTATGGAAATTTTAATAAGATGCCCTCTGAATTTGAGACTAGTGTTAAGGAATTTATGAATTTGCAAAAGAATTTCAATGCTTTGCTTGAAGAAAAATTGCTTAAGGTTGATGAATTGGCTAGGAACGTTGATAGAATTTCTCTTGCTGTTGATTCTTTGAAACTTAGATCTATTCCACCTAAGCATGATATCAATGAGTCTCTCAAAGCCATGCGAATTTCCATTGATGAGTGCAAAGAAAGAACCGCTAGGATACGTGCTAAGAAAGATTGCTTTGTGAAAGCGTGTTCTTCTAGTTCCTATGAAAATAAAGATGAATATCTAAAAGTTATTGATGTTTCTCCTATTAAATCTTTGTTTTGCAATATGAATCTTAATAATGATGGGACTGGAGATGAGTCACCTTTACCTAGAAGGCGTCCCAAAAATTCGGAGTTTTTAGATCTTGATGCAAAAATTGATAAAAGTGGGATTGAAGAGATCAAAACTTTAGATATTAATGAACCCACTATTTTGGATTTCAAGGAATTTAATTATGATAATTTCTCTTTGATAGATTGTATTTCCTTGTTGCAATCCGTGCTAAATTCTCCTCATGCTTATAGCCAAAATAAAGCTTTTACCAAACATATCGTTGATACTTTAAAGCAATCTTATGAAGAAAAACTTGAGTTGGAAGTTTCTATCCCTAAAAAACATTATGATGAGTGGGAACCTACTATTAAAATTAAAATTAAAGATCATGAATGCTATGCTTTGTGTGATTTGGGTGCTAGTGTTTCCACGATTCCAAAAACTTTGTGTGATTTGCTAGGTTTCCGTGAATTTGATGATTGTTCTTTAAACTTGCACCTTGCGGATTCCACTATTAAGAAACCTATGGGAAGAATTAATGATGTTCTTATTGTTGCAAATAGGAACTATGTGCCCGTAGATTTCATTGTTCTTGATATAGATTGCAATCCTTCATGTTCTATTATTCTTGGTAGACCTTTCCTTAGAACGATTGGTGCAATTATTCATATGAAGGAAGGGAATATTAGATTCCAATTTCCGTTAAGGAAAGGCATGGAACACTTCCCTAGAAAGAAAATAAAATTACCTTATGAATCTATTATGAGAGCTACTTATGGATTGCCAACCAAAGATGGCAATACCTAGATCTATCTTTGCTTTTATGCCTAGCTAGGGGCGTTAAATGACAGCGCTTGTTGGGAGGCAACCCAATTTTATTTTTAGTTTTTTTGCTTTTTACTTCTATTTAGAAATAAATCTTTGATCCAGCCTCTGGTTAGATTTATTTTTATGTTTTTAATTAGTGTTTGTGCCAAGTTAAACATATAGAATCTTCTTGGATGATAGTTATTTGATCTTGCTGAAAATTCCAGAAACATTATGTTCACGAAAAAAATTGTTAAAAATCACCAGAACGTGATAAAATATTGATTCCAATTGAAGTAGATCAATAAAAAAAATTTCTAGGTCGTCCTATTTTGGTTGATTTTTCTGAGTTCCAGAAGTTTGCGTTAGATACAGATTACTACAGACTGTTCTGTTTTTGACAGATTCTGTTTTTCGTGTGTTGTTTGCTTATTTTGATGAATCTATGGCTAATAAAAGAGTTTATAAACCATAGAGAAGTTGTAATAAAGTAGGTTTAACACCAATATAAATAAAGAATGAGTTCATTACAGTACCTTGAAGTGGTGTTTTGCTTTCTTTCGCTAACGGAGCTCACGAGATTTTCTATTAAGTTTTGTGTTGTGAAGTTTTCAAGTTTTGGGTAAAAGATTTGATGGATTATGGAACAAGGAGTGGCAAGAGCCTAAGATCGGGGATGCCCATGGCACCCCAAGATAATCTAAGGACACCAAAAAGCCAAATCTTGAGGATGCCCCGGAAGGCATCCCATCTTTCGTCTTCGTCCATCGGTAACTTTACTTGGAGCTATATTTTTACTCACCACATGATATGTGTTTTGCTTGGAGCGTCTTGTATGATTGAGTCTTTGCTTTTAGTTTACCACAATCATCCTCGCTGTACACACCTTTTGAGAGAGACACACATGATTCGGAATTTATTAGAATACTCTATGTGCTTCACTTATATCTTTTGAGCTATATAGTTTTTGCTCTAGTGCTTCACTTATATATTTTAGAGCACGGTGGTGGATTTGTTTTATAGAAACTATTGTTCTCTCATGCTTCACTTATATTATTTTGAGAGTACTACAAAACAGCATGGTAATCTGCTTTAATTATGATAGGCATCCAAGATTAGTAAAAAAATTCTTATATGTGTGTTGAATACTATGAGAAGTTTGATGCTTGATAATTGTTTTGAGATATGAAGATGGTGATATTAGAGTCATGCTAGTTGAGTAGTTGTGAATTTGAGGAATACTTGTGTTAAAGTTTTTGATTCCCGTCGCATGCACGTATGGTGAACCGTTATGTGATGAAGTCGGAGCATGATTTATTTATTGATTGTCTTCCTTATGAGTGGCGGTCGGGGACGAGCGATGGTCTTTTCCTACCAATCTATCCCCCTAGGAGCATGCGCGTAATACTTTTCTTTGATAACTTGTAAATTTTTGCAACAAGTATACAAGTTCTTTATGATTAATGTTGAGTCCATGGATTATACGCACTTTTCATCATTCCACCATTGCTAGCCTCTCTAATACCGCGCACTTTTCGACGGTATCATACACCCACCATATACCTTCCTCAAAACAGCCACCATACCTACCTATCATGGCATTTCCATAGCCATTCCGAGATATATTTCCATGCAACTTACCACCGTTCCGTTTACTATGACACGCTCCATCATTGTCATATTGTTTTGCATGATCATGTAGTTGACATCGTATTTGTGGCAAAGCCACCGTTCATAAATCTTTCATACATGTCAGTCTTGATTCATTGCATATCCTGGTACACCGCCGGAGGCATCCACATAGAGTCATATTTTGTTCTAAGAATTGAGTTGTAATTCTTGAGTTGTAAAGTAAATAAAAGTGTGATGATCATCATTATTAGAGCATTGTCCCAAGTGAGGAAAGCATGATGGAGACTATGGTTCCCCCACAAGTCGGGATGAGACTCCGGACGAAAAAAAAGAAAAAAAGAAAGAGGCCATAAAAAAAGGCCCAAAGAAAACAATGAATGAGAGCAAAAGAGAGAAGGGACAATGCTACTATCCTTTTACCACACTTGTGCTTCAAAGTAGCACCATGATCTTCATGATAGAGAGTCTCTTATGATATCACTTTCATATACTAGTGGGAATTTTTCATTATAGAACTTGGCTTGTATATTCCAATGATGGGCTTCCTCAAAATGCCCTAGGTCTTCGTGAGCAAGCGAGTTGGATGCACACCCACATAGTTTCTTTTGTTGAGCTTTCATATACTTATAGCTCTAGTGCATCCGTTGCATGGCAATCCCTACTCACTCACATTGATATCTATTGATGGGCATCTCCATAGCCCGTTGATACGCCTAGTTGATGTGAGACTATCTTCTCCTTTATGTCTTCTCCACAACCACCATTCTATTCCACATATAGTGCTATGTCCATGGCTCACGCTCATGTATTGCGTGAAGATTGAAAAAGTTCGAGAACACCGAAATTATGAAACAATTGCTTGGCTTGTCATCGGGGTTGTGCATGATCAAATACTTTGTGCGATGAAGATAGAGCATAGCCAGACTATATGATTTTGTAGGGATAACTTTCTTTGGCCATGTTATTTTGAGAAGACATAATTGCTTAGTTAGTATGCTTGAAGTATTATTATTTTTATGTCAATACTAAACTTTTATCTTGAATCTTTCGGATCTGAATATTAATACCACAAATAAGAGAATTACATTGAAAATTATGCTAAGTAGCATTCCACATCAAAAATTCTATTTTTATCATTTACCTACTCGAGGACGAGCAGGAATTAAGCTTGGGGATGCTTGATACGTCTCCAACGTATCTATAATTTTTGATTGTTCCATCCTATTATATATTCAGTTTTGGAGGTTTAATGGGCTTCATTATACACTTTTATATTATTTTTGGGACTAACCTATTAACCGGAGGCCCAGCCCAAATTGCTGTTTTTTGCCTATTTCAGTGTTTCGAAGGAAAATGATATCAAATGGAGTCCTAACGGAATGATACCTTCGGGAACGTGATTTTCGGAACAAATGTGATCCAGAGGACTTGGAGTCTATGTAAAGCAATCAACAAGGAGAGCACGAGGCAGGGGGGCGCGCCTACCCCCCAGGCGCGCCCTCCACCCTCGTGGGGCCCACGTTGCTCCACCGACATACTTCTTCCTCCTATATATACCCATATACCCTGGAAACATCAGATACGGAGCCGAAACCCTATTTCCACCGCCGCAACCTTCTGTACCCGTGAGATCCCATCTTGGGGCCTTTTCCGACGCTCCGCCGGAGGGGGCATTGATCACGGAGGGCGTCTACATCAACACCATAGCCTCTCCGATGATGTGTGAGTAGTTTACCTCAGACCTTCGGGTCCATGGTTATTAACTAGATGGCTTCTTATCTCTCTTTGGATCTCAATGCAAAGTTCTCCTCGATCTTCTTGGAGATCTATTCGATGTAATCTTCTTTTGCGTTGTGTTTGTCGAGATCCGATGAATTGTGGGTTTATGATCAAGATTATCTATGAACAATATTTGAATCTCCTTTGAATTCATTTATGTATGATTGGTTATCTTTGCAAGTCTCTTCGAATTATCAGTTTGGTTTAGCCTACTAGATTGATCTTTCTTGCAATGGGAGAAGTGCTTAGCTTTGGGTTCAATCTTGCGGTGCTCGATCCCAGTGATAGAAAGGGAAACGACACGTATTGTATTGTTCCCATCGCGGATAAAAAGATGGGTTTTATATCATATTGCATGAGTTTATCCCTCTACATCATGTCATCTTACTTAAAGCATTACTCTGTTCTTATGAACTTAATGCTCTAGATGCATGCTGGATAGCGGTCGATGTGTGGAGTAATAGTAGTAGATGCAGAATCATTTCGGTCTACTTGTTGTGGACGTGATGCCTATATACATGATCATACCTAGATATTCTCATAACTATGCTCAATTCTATCAATTGCTCGACAGTAATTCGTTTATCCACCGTAATACTTATGCCATCTTGAGAGAAGCCACTAGTGAAATCTATGGCCCCCGGGTCTATTTTCCATCATATTAATCTGACGTTATTTCTATTACCGTTTATTTTGCTTTCTTTACTTTTACTCTTTATAATAAAAATACCAAAAATATTATCTTATCATCTCTATCAGATCTCACTCTCGTAAGTGACCGTGAAGGGATTGACAACCCCTTTATCGCGTTGGTTGCGAGGTTCTTATTTGTTTGTGTAGGTGCGTGGGACTTGATCATGATCTCCTACTGGATTGATACCTTGGTTCTCAAAAACTGAGGGAAATACTTATGCTACTTTACTGCATCACCCTTTCCTCTTCAAGGGAAAACCAACGCAGTGCTCAAGAGGTAGCAATGGCTAATAGGCCGAACGCCCGGGACCCCTTAATCTAGGACTCCCTCAGTATCCCCCGAACTAGGCTTGAATGACAAGATGTTCGGCGCGCAGATTGTCTTCGGTATTGCAAGGTGGGTTCCTCCTCCCACGACTTCCAAGTAATGTATTCGGCTTATAATTCAATGCCGCACCCCTCGGCTTCTGTGCATCTATGACTTCAGCTTCCATGTGTCGGGCGAATGCGGACGGTCAGTGTATTTTTGCAAATAACACCCCGGCCATGCGAGAAGGAGCGTCTATTTAAAGAGATTGGGTCTCAGATCCATTCGGCATCACGCAGAGAAAATCCTCGGAGATTGCCAGGAAAGACCATTCCAACATGGCTAATATTCCCAGCTCCTCCCGTCCCGACCCAGAGAAAGGCGAGTGGGAGAGGTGCTCTGTGTCCCACGGTCAATTGGAGAAGTTGCAAATGCAGGGATTTCTCCCTCCTGCAGATCTGGTCCCTGTTCAAGCGGGGTTGGCCTGCTTCAACGGCAAAACCCAGGCAGAGGATTTCCCCAATCCATCTGCGGGGCAACGAGTGTG
This sequence comes from Triticum aestivum, assembly GCF_018294505.1. Lineage (NCBI taxonomy): Eukaryota > Viridiplantae > Streptophyta > Magnoliopsida > Poales > Poaceae > Triticum > Triticum aestivum. Next base: position 361,845,103 of record NC_057814.1, on the reverse strand, counting down.
CCTCGTCCCCTATTTGCTAAGGTGCGTGGGATTTCCGATTCACCCATTCCTCCGAGGTCTTCTGGAATATTATGGCCTCCAGCTGCACAATTTTACCCCAGCCTCCATCCTACATATCGCAGGTTACGTCGCCTTATGCGAACTATTCCTGGGCTATGAGGCCCATTTTGATCTATGGAGAAGGTTATTTTGTCTTGTCCCGCGCAACCACGAGGGATCGATTTTTGAAGTGGGCGGGGCCGAAATATGGCGTATCGCTGAGACCGGATACCTATCTAGCGCGCCGAAGAAAGCTTCCGAAGGGTGGACCTCTGAATGGTTTTACATCGAGGACGTGGTACTTCCAGATCCAGTCCAGAGGGGTCTCCCCGAGTTTGCAACTGTTCCTTTGAAGAAACGCCACAGCTGGCACCCTCGGAGCCTCGAGGAGGAAGATAGTGCGGAAGTCCGCCAACTCCTGGGCAAGATCAGGACACTTGCCTAGTCCGGATACACAATAGTCGAAGTGATGGCGACCTCCATAGTGCGGGGGATCCAGCCACTTCAATACAGAGGACTTCCCATGTGGATCTACAATGGGGAAGATGACGCCTCCCGCTGCGGCAGGAAAGGTCCGGACACCCCTGCCGCCCTAGCCACAATATTGGCCGAACTTTTCAAGGGTGAGGAAGAGATGTTCCTGCGCATCACGCATAGAGAAGGATATTCCATGTACAGTCCTCCTAGCTAGGTAAGCCCCGAACTCTTCTTCTCTACTCACCCCACTCCCTGAGCTTTGCTTTAATGAATATTAACCTGTCCATTTGTAACAACATTGGCGAAAGCTTTCTGAGGGGCTTCACAGCCCCGATCCGTAGCCCGAGGGCCACAATCGGGACCTTGACCCTAGATCCGAAGAGGATCTGGATATATTCGTGGTGCTCGAGAATGGCGTGTTTTATCAAGCGAGCTACAACGGCACCGGAGTGCCCATCATCACCGATTACCCTGGTCTTCTCCCCGCTTCGCACGTAAGTAGTCAGGAGACATCTCCCCCGAAAGTGTTCCCTCGTTCGGCCTCACCCATCGCACTGTCTTGTGCTTCGAAGGGGAGGCGTTCTACATACCGTGCTACTCCAGGAGCGACTCCGAAGACAGCGGCTCCCGCACCGGGCAAGCCTTCGAAGAGGAAGGCAAACGAAGACACGGTAGGGCCCTTGTCAAAGAGGTATGGGTTTACAAATACGTTTTCTTAATAGTCGCATCCAACCGTGAATTTCATGTTTGTCCTGTATCAGGAAAAGAGTCCGCCGGACTCTGTCCGTGGGTCCGGTCAGTAATACTCCCAACAGCCAGGATCCAGCCTCAGCCGAGGGGACAGGGGCCGATATGGGAGTGACGCCGGACTGTCCTTCGGCCGAGGGCTCGGAAAATATGTCCGTTACTAACTCGGAACTGGAGAGCGCCATGAATCATCGGCGCCGAAGGGCCATTTTACGAGACCACCGGTTTTCGGAAGAGGCGTTTAATGCCTTCAGCTCGGCTGATGCATACATCCGAGCTGCTCGAGATGGGCTTAGCAGAGCCACAAAGCAGCATTTAAAAGATGTGCAGGTAAGTTTACTGTGTCTCAGTATGATAACCGTATGCCAGTAGCCCCCGAGACTTAAAGTAGTTGGGACAACTGATTTGAGGATCGCTGCATGACCAGGTTCTGTCAGAGAAGAATGACGTGCTAGCCCAAGAGGTAGAAAAGTGCCGGACGCAGTTAAACGCAGTGACCGCTGAACTGGAAAAATCCAAAGCGGCACCTTCCGGTGATATTTCCCTCCATCGAGAAACAGTTATTGCATAGCGACCGTGTTAACACTGCGGCTTTATCTCGTAACAGGATCATCGGATCAGTTGGAGGAAAAAGAGTCGAAAAGACTGCATGCAGCGGGCGAGCGGGTTTTGACCCGTGTCAGACAGGAGAAAAACAAACTCCAAGATGCAAACACCCAGCTGGGCGAAGAGCTGAAGGATGTGCGAGCCCAGGTAGCCGACTCCGTGAAGGAGAACAAAAAACTACGAGTCTGGTCATCCTAGACCCCTTGGCGGAGTTCACTGTCCCGCAGGAGCGTGACGTCCTCAGGGCCCGGCACCGTTGGGACCCAATGAAGAAGGTTTTCGAGACGAACGCGCTCACGGTGGAGTTCATGAGACTGCTGGTAATTTTAGTTTCTGGTCAATTCGACTACACGTTAGTCATGCATATTTGTAAACGATCCTTGTGCCTTTTGCAGAGAGAGCAGCACAGGATTGCGGCCGAAAGCGGCTCGCTGCCTGAGGCGTTGGCGAGGACCAAGTGGGACACTCCATTCAACCGGGCGTTGAACATATTGAAATGACTCCCGGTGGATACTCGACCGTCGTATGGACGCGTGCACGGTGTCGAAGATGGCACCACGTGGAAGAACTACTACAGTGAGACCACGGAGGAGAGAAAGGAAAGACGGAGGTTAACCGAAGAAAACATCGACAAGAAGGTTGAGATTGCGGTTGAGAAGAAATCATCTCAGACAGTCGCAACAGCGGTAGATGCCGCAAAACAGATGGTTGTAGATATGTCTACTTCCTTGGTTCCGGCCGTTTTCAATTGGACCAGGCAAAATCCAGAAAAAATGCAGCGGGCTTTTCCCTTGCTGACTTCTTGGGGAGCAGCTCGACCAGCGTTGCACCAGCACCTGCAGCTGCACCTGCTCCCGCACCGGCTCCTGCACCGGACGTGCTCGGCGGTGCTTCGTCTTTGGCTGAGCTCGACGCCCTCACGGTATCTGTCACACTGGCCCCCTTCAATACATGTATAATCTCCCGTTTTCGTTGCCTTTCGGATGTCTCACGTCGCAGACTTTTCTTTGCAGGCCGACGAAACCCCGTGCACCATATTGTACACCATCGGCGACCAGAAGGTGGACGTGGGGAAGGCGACGATAATGAAGCCGAAGGAACCATTGTTCCACAGCCGGCCGATCCCCCCGAACGTCTTCAAGGTTTCCGTGGCCAGTGTCAAACCGGGCCACGAGAATCTGCCTCCTCTGGTACTAGGGGGGATGACGACGAGACCCCGTGGCGGCTTGGTGATTGTTGCAATGGGTGGGTCCTGTTGTGGCCAAAGATTCTGCTTCGTCTGGAGGCGGCCGGGAGCACACCCACGAGCACGCAGCCTCAGCAAGGTATGAGCATCAACACCCCACCTACCCAATTAGCGTTGGGTGTCGGGTTGGGTGATAGCGGACGGGGTAAGGAAGAGGCTCCATTAGTCGCTGATGACATCGCCATGGATGAGGATGAGGATGACGATGGCACTCAAGAGTATGTCTATACTGGCGCCTACTCAGGGTTTGAGCGTCATGAGTCGGTGCCTGAATTGCCGCCTCCGGAGGCTCAACTTATTATAGACGACCTTCCGGCAAAGAAGCCTAGGAAGAGACCGAGGAAAGGCAAGAAAGCTGATTCTATGATCCAGCCACCTCAGCAGCCTCGGGTTCAAGACCGTATAGATATCCTCGGTGCGGATAAATTGCATATCCCCGGTCAACCAATCCTACCTGCAGCAGCGCTAGGGGCCAGATTCGGAGATCTAAGGAGACTTGATGACGATGTGCTGCGGATAGAGAAAGGCCTCATCGCCTCGAAAGATCCAGGATACCCACTCTACGTGGTTAACGTTCCGCGGCAATTGTCATACGTCGACTTCTTCCCCGCGGATAAGTTCTTCTTTCGATTCGATTACATATTCGACATGTTTCACGTGAAGAAGCTGGATTTTACGTTTGTCCGCCTTTATGCCTTGCACATGAATTACATCATCGGGGTTGAGCAGATACCTCATATCTGTGTTGCTGACCCGTACTTCATGCACGAGGGCTTCTTGGGAGTCTGCGCAAAGCACCGTGAATACGTGAGGGAATACATCGTCAATTTCATGCTCGCCAATAAGGACAAGGAGGCGATTCTCGTGCCTTATCATCCCCTGCAAGTCATCTGCGCGGATATCCTTCCTTCGATTTCAATCATTCATATGCGCGGTGGAGGCTAATTAATTTGAGGTGTACTTATTTTGCGCAGCGGGGGGGGGGGCACTGTCCTCATCATCCTCTACCCCCAATACTCCCACGCTCTTTACTTGGACTCGTCGAAGAACATTAACAAAAAGGATTACACCCACATCAAGGATGTTCTCGATAGTGCTATGTTTTACTACGAAGCACGGGGTGGAGAGGTCCAGGACAAGAAGAGAAGGGGCGGCAGGCTCGCCTTCGGCCATAAGACCGACTTCTACTGCATCCAGCAATTGAGTAATTCTCTTAATGATGGATTCTATGTCCTACACCACATGTTGGAGTATAGACGGGATCACCAGAACCTTCGCATGTCACCTACATCCGGCGATGCCCATATTCTGCAATGGGCAAAGAACGTAGGAGATATCGAGGATCATCGACTTCGAGCTGAGTTCTATCACATCCAGCGCGAACTTGTCCAAATCATCATGAAGGAGGTCGTCGGAAAAACAGCGATGTTCTACGAAGAAGGACAAATGTCACGGGAAGTCGTCCGAACACGGGTAGCCTCTTAGCGTCTCGACCAGAAGCCTTTCACTAGGCTCGGGGACTATCTCCCTGACTTGGATGGATGGCATGACATGTTGGAGTGATTGTCGATATATGACAATGTGTCCGTTTAGTCCATACTTTCTGTATGACGAAACTTTGAGTTATGCACGACGAAACTTTATTTGTGATGAATTAAACCGTCCTCCTCGACTAGCGACGATCACTCTAGTTAGGGCATTTTGGGTACGATCAACTTTGTTATTTATGCTTATGATATGTTGCTTCTATTTTTGCCAAGTCTGTCTCTTTCTGTTGCTCAACTATATATGTTGCATATCATCGACTCATGTGACGATGCAGGTGCATAGATTATCGATGGGGAAGAATTGCTACGCCAGGAGTATATATACGACGAGTGGCCGGAGTGTCAGGCCCAGGTGTACAGGTTTCCGGTTTCCGAGCGACAGGCAGTAGTTAGTTTAGGTTCACGCTAATGCGAGAGAGGGATACGAACTCATGTACTGCATAGTTCCACTCTCACTCAAAGTGATAGGTCTTCTCGCGTATATCATTGTTTAGATGGATGACGATGTAGTTGCAAGTAATCGAGACTTGTATCGCTATTTTCGAGATGATGACGAGAGACCACTTTGTGTTGGATGATGATTATGATGATGACATGATTTGATGAGACTAGTTGTATGTATATGGTATGATTACATTTGTACGTGTATGATATGCTAAGGATTATTGTATAAAGCCTATTCAAATACAAAACAAATATGCAGAAAAAAAACTAATAAAACTAGTAGTAGCGAGGGGAACAAAGCTAGCAGTAGCGCCGCCTTACCAGTAGCGCTTCCCTGTAAAAAGCGCTGCAGATAATATCAGCTTTGCTCTTCACCAAAGCGCGCTACTGCTATCCATGTATAGCAGTAGCGTGGGACGATAGGCGCTACTGCTACATGTTAGCTGTAGCGCCTTATCAGTAGCACATCGTCCCGCAATACTGATAGGCCTAAAACCCGCGCTGCTGCTAGGCTTTTCCCTAGTAGTGTTAGTAAGAATATTGGTGTTAAGGTTTGTGATTCCCTATGCAAGTACGAAAGTCAATAATTATGCAATGAAATTATATCCTACTTGTGTTGCATTATTCGGTGTTAATTATGCTTAATGGTCGCTTATGAGATTATTCGTTTCTTGGTTGGTCGCTTCTCAATCTTTTGCTAGCCTTCATTTTGCGCTAAGTATGATCACTACTTGTGCATCCAAAAACCATTAAACCAGTTTTGCTACATGAGTCCACTATACCTACCTATATGTGCCATCTCTAATTTTCAAAATAAACTTCTCTTTTGTGTGTTCATACCGCTCGCATAGCGGTGAGGGGTGGCTAATATTTTCCATGCTAGATGTGTTGTTCTCACGGTGAGTGTTTATTCACTTGTCATCGCACGAGAGTAAGGGAAAGGTATTAGGGATGCCCAGTCCCGAAATGAAAAATGAATTTACTTTATGTTGTCAAATAATAAATTCCTTGGAAAGTGTTGGTATGGAAGGCACCCGTGGATACGGTTAGCCATGGAAAGTGAAATTATGGTGGAAAAAGGAATAAACTTTATTTTCTGTTTGGGAACCGCCTACGATATATATAGCATGGAAAGTGTTGAGAACTCTAAGTCGTTTTCGTTGGTGGGAAAGGCACACCTCCTAAAATGTTTTTACCTCTAAGTTTTTCGCTTTGAGCTCTGGCACCTCTACAAATCCCTACTTCCCTCCGCAAAGGGCCATTCTTTTACTTTATGCAATTTTTATTTTTTTGAATTTGAGTCTCCATCTTCTCTTATAAAAGCACCAACTAGGAGGCACTATGATCATACTTGAGCATTGGGTGTAGTTAATATGCGAGTGTGTTTCATGAATGGATCAATGATTGAGCATGATGGGCTAGGGATAGCTTATTTTAGCGTTGATATTTTGAAAGACATGGTTGCTTGATGGTATGCTTGAGTATTTAAGTTATCATGGCAAAACTAAACTATTGCTTTGAACAATATGAAAGTCCAAATGTCCATGCCATAAAGAAACGAATATGAGATGACATGTTAGGCAGCATTCCACATCAAAAATTCTATTTTTATCACTTACCTACTCGAGGACGAGCAGGAGTTAAGCTTGGGGATACTGATACGTCTCCAACGTATCTATAATTTTTTATTGTTCCATGTTGTTATATTATCAATATTTGATGTTTTATAATCATTTTATAGTCATTTAATATCATTTTTGGTACTAACCTATTGACATAGTGCCAAGTGCCAGTTGTTGTTTTCTGCATGTTTTTTACATCGCAGGAAATCAATACCAAACGGAGTCCAAATGCGACGAAACTTGACGGAGATTTTTTATGGACCACAAGACACCCAATGGGCCAAGGCAGCGCCTGGGGGGTGCTCCGAGGGGAGCACAACCCACCAGGGCGCGCCAGGAGGCCCAGGCGCGCCCTGGTGGGTTGTGCCCACCTCGGGTGCCCCCCGGACTGCCTCTTTGCTCTATAAATACCCCAATATTCCAAAAACCCTAGGGGAATCGACGAAAATCAATTTCAGCCACTGCAGAGTCCAGAACCACCAGATCCAATCTACACACCATCACGGAGGGGTTCACCACTTCCATTGGTGCCTCTTCGATGATGCGTGAGTAGTTCTTTTTAGACCTTCGGGTCCGGAGTTAGTAGCTAGATGGCTTCCTCTCTCTCATTTGATTCTCAATACAATTGTCTCTTGGAGATCCATATGATGTAACTCTTTTTGCGGTGTGTTTGTTGGGATCAGATGAACTTTGAGTTTATGATCAGATCTATCTTTTTATATCCGTGAAAGTTATTTGAGTTTCTTCGATCTCTTATATGCATGATTTCTTATAGCCTCGTATTTCTTCTCCGATATTTGGGTTTTGTTTGGCCAACTTGATCTATTTATCTTGCAACGGGAAGAGGTGCTTTGTAGTGGCTTCGATCTTGCGGTGCTTGATCCCAGTGGCAGAAGGGGAACCGACACGTATGTATCATTGCTACTAAGGATAAAACGATGGGTCTATCTCTACATAGATAGATCTTGTCTACATCATGTCATTGTTCTTATTGCATTACTCCATTTCCCCATGAACTTAATACACTAGATGCATGGTGGATAGCGGTCGATGTGTGGAGTAATAGTAGTAGATGGAGGCAGCAGTCGGTCTACTAATCTTGGACGTGATGCCTATATAATGATCATTGCCTGGATATCGTCATGATTCTTTGAAGTTCTATCAATTACCAGATAGTAATTTGTTTACCCACCATTTGCTATTTTTCTCGAGAGAAGCCACTGGTGAAACCTTCGGCCCTCGGGTCTCTTTCTCATATTATTTGCCTTTGTGATCTACTTTTCCTTTGCTTTTATTTTCAGATATATTAAACCAAAAATACAAAAATACCTTGCTGCAATTTATTCTTATTTATATTATTTGGCGTTCGATCTACCAATCTACTACAATTTATTTCACCTATGTTTGCCTATCTTGGGGCGCCGCTACCCGAAAGGGATTGACAACCCCTTTTACACGTCGGGTTGCAAGTATTTGTTATTTGTGTGCAGGGGCTATTTAAGTTTTGTTGCTTGGTTCTCCTACTGGTTCGATAACCTTGGTTCCATCACTGAGGGAAATACCTACCACTGCTGTGCTGCATCATCCCTTCCTCTTTCAGGAAATACCAACGTAGCTTCAAGCCGCATCAATCACTTTGCGGCTTGACACTGCACTGTTCCACGACGTGGGTCGTGGTGGAGTGGTTGGTGAGGTGGTTCTGCCTCCATGAGCCTCGGCATGCCCTGCTAGGGCGCCTTGGTTGTTTGCTTCTGGAGGTGACCTCGCCCCTTGCTGGGCTCACCTGCCCGGCAAGGGAGGCTTTTCTCTTGACGATATCCTGCTTCCTTGGCTCGTTCTTGATTCCTCTGATCTGCATGTTGGTCCTTTGAATTTCTGGGGTCCTTGTACTCTGACTTGTGCTCGTGCTTCAATCTTGTTCTCGTGCCTATGCACAGTCTGGTCAACAGACCCAGGGTTTGTTACACTGACAGAAGCCCCCGGGCCTGCCCCGAACACGCTGCCGAGCGTCCTCGGGGTAGGGCCTAATAAGTGTACATGCGAGGGTTGCTGAAGAGGCTGGTCTCTTGAGGTTTTCTTTGCTTCTTCATTAGCCTTGATTCCGGGCCGGTTTCCGGTTTCCCCGCGTGTCGTGCGCAACATTGTGGAAGAACTTTGATCGTGGCCTGCGTATTCTCCTCGCCCCATGATCACGGGGCGGAAACTGCCATCTCACTTGCCTCTGTTTTGCACGCACCCGCCACGTGTTCCGCATGCATTGGGCATGGTAGGTGGTTGATGCCGATGGCACGGGGAGGAGTGCCATGGCTGAAAACTGAGCGCTGATGGTTGGAGCAGAGGGTCAGCCTCGACTCTCAGAGCCACAGAGGGTGCAGAGAGGCCGTATTGGAGGAGCGGGGCGGCCATTTCCCGTATGAGGAGCCAGCCCCCTGCCCCGTTTCCCTATAAAAAGGGGGCAGGAGTGGCGCTTCTCTGCACACACACTTCTTCTTCTTCTTCTTCTTCTTCTTCTTCTTCTTCTTCTTCTTCTCCGCAACCCTTCCCTTCTAGCCATGGTGAGAGGGCGAGGGTGCGGTGGTGTCTCGGAGGCAGCGACGAGGGCTTCTGCTCGATAGCGCGTCCCTCCTCCCCCGGATCCTGAGGTGGCGGAACCGGCCGCGAGGGGAGGAGGAAGGGGAGGAGGTCACGGTCCGCGTCGCTCGGGGAGAGGAGGGCGGGGCGGTGCCTTGGTGGCGCCTCCGCCGGCGGCTCCTCCCTCGATGGAAGGACACATCGGTGACCAACCTGGGGAGTTCATCATCAGGCTATACAAGCCCCTGTGTGGTCATCTTCGCCTCCCAACTCCCTTCGCGCGGGAGATGGAACTCAAGCAACCACGCGCTCTGCGGCTGCACATGAGGGGCTGTGGGAATGGAGGTATGAGGGTTAACGTCGACTTTCCTGCCCCTCATGTGATGTACCTTCATCATGGTTGGAAGACCTTTTCCCATGCCCACGGCTTCTCAGAGGGGCACGTTCTCCAGTTCAAATTAATGGAGAATGGCTTGCTCTTCGTCAAGATCTTTGGGCGCTCTGGAGGCCGCTTAGGGTGATGCGCGGAGAGCTTGACTGACGATGAAAGCTCCTCCTCGAGCGAAAGCAACGAGGAAGACAGTGATGGCGATGACGACGGTAGCGGGCAGCGGAGCGACGACTCTGACTCCGGCTGATCGCCGCCCGCACCATCTTCATCAGGCGGCAGCACCATCATCTGCATCTGCACCTCCTCCCCGGCAATGTGATTTACTCGGGAGTTGGATGCAGAGGTGCGGATGGTGCTCCTGGGCTCCTCCAGTAGTCCTCCAGCTGGACCCCGGCAGGCTTCCTCTAAGGTTGCAGCTCCGTTAGTTCTGCCGAGTCCTGCTGGCCTTGGTGACGGTGGTCGACGGGGCCGCCTTTCGCCATGCTCTCCATCGAGGCGTTCCCTCGTGCTCCCGTTCCCGCCGGGCTACTTCTCCTGGAGCCAGAGGGGAGCAGGCTGGGCTCCCGCCCAGGTGCTCCTTTTGCCCTCCTCGCCTTCGACGGCCGTGCCTAGGAGGAGAGGGACAAGAAAGGGCATTACGGGGCACTTCTTTTTTCAACCTTAAATCTATAGGCGATTGCCAAATTTTAATTCAAATAATGTGATCTCTCGAGTCCATGTTTGTGTCCTGTAATGCTTGTACTTGTATTAGCATATTAATGAAAAAGATGAGCCTTGCGGGGAACCCGTGCATGTGTATGTCCATGCAGAGGTGAGATGCCTCTTTAGTGTAAATAAACGTGTTTTTCCCCGGTAGGCTATCTTGCCGGTACCCTTCTTGTCTACCGGAGAGCGTGTCTGCCAGGGAACAGATAGAGGGACTAGCGCCCCGCCAACTCCTTATTACCAAAGGCCACTGCGACCATCCTGACTGAAGTAACGTTCGAGTCATGGATGGGAGCACCTAAGTGTCAAAAGAGAGGCGATGCTTTCTCACGCAAAGTTAGAGCCTGACGGAACACTAATGGACAGAAGGTAGAACTTATCTACTTGGCTTGCCAGGGATCGCTGTGGCGAGAAACCTTCTCAAATCTTTGTTGAAGCCAAGTCCACGACAGGAACCTGCAACTTCATGCAGATGACAATTAATGTGGGATGCGATCCTATCTATATGCATATGCAAATGCTCATGAAATGCTTATGCAGTGATCTTGGAATGCTCATGCATGCATGCAATCTTGGTCGGGGGCCCCCCACCACGCTTCTTTATTTTCTCTTGCACGGGGTCATTGCCCCGGCTTTGTACAAGGGGTTACATGCAGCTGAGGCAAGGCCTATACAAAAGGGTGGCTGCCAGGCAGGGCCCCGTAGCCGCAACTTACGGGTAGAACTTGCGGAGATGCTCAATATTCCATGATTTTTGCAACTGAGTGCCATCTCCGGTCTCCAGACGGACTGCGCTAGGTCTGGTGACTCGTACTACCCGGTAAGGGCCTTCCACTTTGGTGATAATTTGTTTGTACCCTTGGCGGACTGAACGCGCCCAAGGACAAGGTCACCTTCCTCAAAACACCGGGATTGAACCCTGCGGCTATGATAGCGACACAGGGCCTGCTGGTAGCGTGCAACATGCGTAGCAGCCCGGAGACGGTTATCCTTGAGTAGCACAGCATCGTCACGCAGGTGCTGATCTTGCGCTACTTCATCGTAGGAAAGAACTCGATGTGACCCGTAAATGAGTTCCGTGGGGATAACTGCTTCTGCCCCGTAGACCAGGGAGAAGGGAGTCTGCTCGGTAGCTTGGTTTGGTGTCGTTCTGAGGGACCAGAGAACTACCGGCAGCTCCTCGATCCACCGCCTGCCGCGCTTCTGCAGCCTATCAAAAGTTCTCGTTTTGAGTCCTCGCAGCACTTCAGTGTTTGCCCTGTCAGCTTGTCCATTGCTCCAGGGGTGTGCCACAGAGGCAAATGAGATCTTGCATCCGAGGGCATGAACATATTGCATGAAGGCGCGGCTCGTGAACTGGGTGTCGTTGTCGGTGACGATCCTAGCCGGAACTCCAAAACGACACACCAATTCTTCCAAGAACTTGATAGCTGACTGAGCAGTCACCTTTCTCACGACAGTCATTTCCGGCCACTTTGTAAACTTTTCGTTTGCAATGAACAAGAATTCAAAGCCCCGATTGCTCAGGGGAAGGCCCCGAGGATATCGAGCCCCTAGACCGAAAATGGCCATGATAGAGGGATTGTTTGAAGAGCTTCGGCTGGCAGGTGTGTTTTCTTGGAATGGAACTGGCAGGCTTCACATTTCGTGACTAGCTCGACCGCATCTTGGAGGGCTATGGGCCAATAGAATCCTTGCCGGAATTCTTTCCCGACTAATGCCCTTGATCCAATGTGGGAGCCACACATTCCTCTGTGAATCTCGGCTAGCAGTTCCTTTCCTTCTTCCCGGCAGATACACTTCAATTTCACACCGTTGGGCCTCCTTCTGTACAGAGTGTCATCGACAAACTGATACATACTGGCCCTCCAGGCTACTTTTGCAGCTTCATCCTGGTCGTCGGGAAGCTCTCTGGTTTGGAGGAAGTGGACAATGTGCCTTGCCCAAGTTCGAGCCTAGGGCTTGGCAACGAGGACTAGCGGCACCTCCTCTGCGGCGGGAGCACCAGCCTCGTTCGCGGGGTCCATAGGCCTGGCTGGAGGGGGTGGTCCGGCAGGCTATGAGGAGTTGTTTCCAGTAGGGTCTCTGGCGGGAGCGGACGGCTCTACCGGGAGAGGCTTATCGTAGTCTAACTTTCACCTCTTCCGGGACATTGTTGCTGGGGATACGGAGGGCTGAGTGAGATGGAGAACAAAAGTCCCTGGTTCCACAGGAAGGTTCTGCGCAGCACACTTTGACAGATGATCGGCTATGCTGTTTTCCGCACGGGGTACGTGCTGTGTTTGCAATCCGTCAAAGCGCTCCTCTAATCTCCTCACTTCTTCGACGTATGCCTCCATCAATGGACTTTGATAATCCTTGTTGACTTGTCTCACCACAAGCTATGAATCTCCTCGAATGATCAGCTTCTTAATTCCCAATTCAGCAACAATCCTGAGCCCGGCAAGGAGCCCTTCATACTCAGCTGTATTGTTGGTTGCTTCTTCTCGGGCAAAATGCATTTGGACGACGTACTTTAAGTGCTCCCCGAAGGGGGCGACAGGAAGCACGCCAGCTCCTACACCTTGTAGGGAACAAGCACCATCAAAATACATAATCCATTCTTGGGGCGATTCCATGCTGGGGATAACCGTTTCTGTCACTTCCTCATGAGGGGTTGGCATCCATTCTGCAATAAACTATGCCAACGCCCAGATCTGAATAGTTGATGTGCTCTCAAACTTCAAACCAAAGATGGATAACTCCAAAGTCCACTCCACTATTCTGCCGGTAGCCTCAGGGTTTCGCAGTATCCTTTGTAATGGAAAACGAGTAACAACCGAGATCTCATGGGCTTGGAAGTATTGGTGAAGTTTCCTTGAGGCCATGACGAGGCCAAAGATCAACTTCTGCATGCCAGAGTACCTCGATCTAGCCCCCTGTAAGAAGGAGCTAACGAAGTACATTGGTCGATGCACCACTTTCTTCCTTGCCGCGTCCTTGGGGTTGCTCTCATTGCCGTGCCCACTGCTGTCCTGATTCTTCTCCGATTCTACCAGTCTCTACTCACTTTCTGCCTCATCCACTTCCCACTGCGCTACCAGGGCCGCACTGACCACTTGGTTGGTTGCTGCCAAGTATAGCAACAACGGCTCGTGGGGATTGGGAGCAACCAAGGTAGGCACACAGGACAAGTAAGATTTCAACTCTTGCAAAGTTGCATCTGCTTCTGGGGCCCACTTCATCGGGCCGACCTTCTTCAAAATTTTGAAGAATGGCAGGGTGCGCTCGGCCAACTTGGAAATGAATCTGCTTAGCGCAGCAACAGATCCTGTCAGGCGCCTCACATCCTTAACTGTCCTTGGCGCTTGGATCTGCTCAATGACCTTGATCTTGTCGGGGTTGGCTTCGATCCCGCTATGGGATACAAAGAAACCAAGCAACTTGCTGGAGGGAACACCAAATACACACTTCTCTAGGTTGAGCTTCAGATTAATCTTGCGCAGATTGTCAAATGTCTCCTCCAAATCCTGAATAAGGGTGGCCTTATCCTTGGTCTTGACCACAATATCATCCATATAGGCTTCTATGTTTTTGTGCAACTGCGGCTCAAAACCAATCTAGATTGCCCTTGCAAAAGTGGACCCGACACTCTTTAATCCGAATGGCACGCGGATAAAGCAGTACATACCACATGGAGTAATAAACGACATCTTCTCTTCATCTTCCTTCGACATGAAGATTTGGTGATACCCAGAGTATGCGTCCAGAAAGGAGAGCAAACGACAACCTGAAGTGGAATCCACAATCTGGTCGATGCGCGGCATGAGAAATGGGTCTTTCGGGCAAGCCTTGTTGAGATCTGTTAAATCTATGCAAAGGCTCAACTTCCCGTTAGCCTTCTGGACTACCACTGGATTTGCCAACCACGTGGGGTGCAATACTCCTCTAATCAAACCAGCAACCTCAAGTTTCTTGATCTCTTCTGCAATGAACTGCTGCCTCTCCAAGGCCTACTTCCGGACTTTCTGCTTGACAGGTCGGCCATGTGTGCAGACAGCAAGGTGGTGCTCGATTACCTCCCTGGGAACACCGGGGATATCAGATGGTTGCCAGGCAAACACATCGATATTCACCCGCAGGAAGGCAATGAACGCGCTTTCCTATTTGTCATCAAGGGTGGTGCTGATAGTAAAAGTACCATCAATGCCAGCCAGCCCTGCCGGGACCTTCTTCACATGGGGTGCAGCGACCTTGGATCTCTTGCTGTTAGAACACTCCGGCACGTCGTCAATGGGTGCCGTGCACTCGGTGGGGGCACGCTTCCCGGACTCTTTGCCGGAGTCTCTACAATCTCTCTTCTTTCCTGTACTTCCCTTGGCGGGAGCTGCCGCTGCCGCTACCTCTACCGTGACTCCGCCCCGGTACATCTTGTCCACACAAATGATTGCATCCTTCTCATCAGATGGGATGGTAATGACTCCCAGTGGCCCAGGCATCTTCAATGTGTTGTAGGCCTAGTGTGATGCTGCCATGAACTTAGCCAGGGTCGGGCGTCCAAGAATCCCATTGTACGGCAGGGGGAGATCAACCACATCAAACACAATCCTCTCAGTCCGGTAGTCCAATTCTCCCCCAAACGTCACCGGGAAATCAGATTCAACCCGGCCCCGCCGTCCACCAGCATCTTTGTGACCTTGAGGTTGCGGATTGTTGGAGAGACCAACAACGACAAACATCCGACCATAGTGGTACAGCTAGGATGGTCCTCTTCGTCGAATATGATGGGCGTACGGGACCATTTGAGCGGCTTCTGGGTCTCTGGCGCTAGTTCCACGACATTGACTTCTCGCGCCCACCGCTTGAGCTGGTGATGAGAAGTGTGCAGAGATGCACCTCCATCAACGCACAGGGCGTCCATGGCCTTCTGAAACTCCAGCTCACTGGTTTCCTCTTCATCCCCTCCATCACTCTCGTCATCATAGGTTTCCTTCTCTCGACCTCTAGCGGGCTTTTCTTGGTTCCGAAAGGGTTTGCCGAGGTGATTTGCTTCACCACCTCGGCCCTTACTGCCAGCAACATTCTGACCTTTTTCCTTATCATGCTTCTCATACTCCACTCTCTGCTTCTTGACAAGCTGCTCAACTTGGTAACACTCTTGAAGGTCGTGGCCCTTGGTCCGATGAATCTTGCAGTATGGCTCGTCGCCTTTCCCAACTTTTTCGGCAGAAGCCGCCTCCCGGTTGCCAGTGCATGTGGCAGCTTCCTTGCCGGGGGCCTCAGCTTTGGCCTTCTTGCCGGTACTAGGAGTACCCGATCCTTCAACAGTCATCACTGCCTTATATCTCCGCTTCTTACTGCGCTTCTTGCTCTTCTTCTGACTGGTTGATTCATCATCATCTTCCGAATCAGCATTGGCACAATCTTCCTCTCCGGGCAACTTCCTTCCCTCCTCCATCCGAGCACACTTATCCACCAGTGTGTAAAGCTCCTTCAGAGTCTTGGGCAACCGCACGTTCATCTTGGAACGGATACGATGGTAGCGCACATTGGACTGGAAGGCCGCTATTACAGCTGTCGGATGGATATTTGGGATATTTCTATGAACTTTGCTGAATCTCTGTAAATACTTATGGAGAGTTTCTCCTTTCTTCTAATGGAAACGCTGCAAATCGCTGGGCCTGCCGGGTTCCTGATGACCGTTAGTGAAGCCGCCAATAAACTCGTGGCATAGGTCAACCCATGATGAAATGGAGTTCTCCGGTAGGTGCATCAGCCAAGACCACACATTGGACTTCAGAGCCAAAGGGATGTGGTTGGCAAACACCGTCTCATCTCTTCCTCGGGCAGCCTGAACAACGATGGTGTAGATACTGAGGAACTCTGCGGGTTCAGCCTCCCATCGTACTTCTCAGGTATCTCTGGCTTGAACGTGCGAACAGACGGCCAACAGACTTGCTGCAACTCTCGTGTAAAGGCAGGGCAGCCAACCTCGAAAGGTAGGCACCCGCCAACACCGAGCGCAGGCTCGTTGATGTTGAGGCCGTCGCACCCGTTGGTATGGCGGAGGTCGTCGCGGTGTTGCTCGATGATGATGCGCACAGCTCCTCTCCGCCTATCCTCCGGGGCTCGACGTTGGCCTGGGCGTACTCGAGGGTCAGAAGAGGCCATCGAGACGTTGTCGGGGTCTTGATTTGGTTGCGCTCGCGCTAGCTGCCGCGCTGGGGACTGCACTATTGGGATGGTCCCTTCCGTACGGTCAGCAGCATGAGATGTTGCTGTCGCTTGGGGAGGTAGTGGTGGGCCAGCTCGCCGTGAGCCCCCAACTTGAGCGAAACCGAGCAGGCTTTGGATGGTGGCACGCCATTCGTCCATCTGCTCGGTCGTCGGCGGAAACATAAGAAGTAGCTGAGCTCACGCCATGGCCTTCGAAGCCGTACTTGGCATGGATGCTGATGAAGTTGATCGTACCATCACTCAGCTCCTGACGGTGCGAGCGGCGGTAGCTCTGCGCCCTGCTGTCGCTGCCGAGCGCAGCAGCTTGGTCAGCCTGTCCCGGGGGAGGTGCACACGCTGCGACCACACCCGTGGTGGGGCGGCCGGAGGACGGCGGTTCGCCCCGGTCCGAGCCTCGTTGCTGTGGCTATGCCCGTCGGTGGGGGAGAGGGCGCAGATGGAGTGACACCTTCACCCGTACCTTGGGGAGCGTGGCCGTCGGGGTGCTGCTGATGCTGCTCTCCTCCGGCACCTCCTGCTCCTGCGTCACCGCGGGGGAAGTGGTGATGGCGCCGCCTGCGCCGACCACTTCCCCAGCAGTGTCTGCGCCCTCGTGCGCCTCCGCACCACCCGCAATATTAGAGGTCGCGGGCGGCGGAGCCTTCGAGGTGGATAGGTGAGCTGGAGGACCAGGCTTCTTCTTAGGCGCCATGGTCGGTGGCGTCGTCGAAGATGAAGATGGTGATGAGGATGACACACTGCACACGCCCTCAGGTTCGCGCAAGCGAGCCCCCTACCTGGCGCGCCAAAGATGTCGTAGGAAACCATGGCGACCTATGGGACAAGGAGGTCCCTTGCTGGATCAGCAGGGGGGCGACGCGTTGCACAAAGAGTAGACGAGCGTGGGGCAACACGACAGAGATCACAGAGGCAATTTTACCCAGGTTCGGGCCGCCGTGAGGCGTAAAACCCTACTCCTGCTTTGGTGGATTGATGGTGGAAAGGTGGTGGCGAGCGTAGTACACTTGCCCGGCAGGGGTTGCCTTGGGGCAGCATCGACTACGCGCGTATGGGGGTGTGAGTTATCCAACCTTCTAACCCTTTCTACGGTGGCCATGGACCTCCTTTTATAGATCAAGGGATAACCATAGTGGCAAAGTAGTCATTACACACTGATAAGATAGAAAACAGTGCTATCATACCTAACTCTGCGAGCTAACAGGGCGCATTAAATGCACCGCTCAACGTCACATCATTGGTTGCCCCGCAAGGCTTGCCGGGCTATCTTGCCAGCTCCGCGCCTGTTTGCTTGACACGTCGCAGGACGGGTGTCATCTGTGGATTTCTCTTGTAGGAAATGGCTGCCATGTGGAGAATGGCTGCCACTTAATCACTTTGCGGCTTGACACCTCACTGATCCACGACGTGGGTCGTGGTGGAGTGGTTGGTGAGGTGGTTCTGCCTCCGTGAGTCCCGGCAGGCCCTGCCGGGGCACCTTGGTTGTCTGCTTCTGGAGGTGACCTCGCCCCTTGCCGAGCTCGCCTGCCTGGCAAGGGAGGCTTTTCTCTTGACGATATCCTGCTTCCTTGGCTCATTCTTGGTTCCTCTGATCTGCATGTTGGTCCTTTGAATTTCTGGGGTCCTTGTACTCTGACTTGGGTTGGTGCTTCAATCTTGTTCTCATGCCTATGCACAGTCTGGTCAACAGACCCAGGGTTTGTTGCACGAACACATGGGCATCCCCAAGCTTAGGCTCTTCTTACTCCTTATTCCTTCGTCCATCGTAAGATAACCCAAAACTTGAAAACTTCAATCACACAAAACTCAACAAAACCTTCATGAGATCTGTTAGTATAAGAAAGCAAATCACTACTATAAGTACTATATCAAACCAATTCGTATTATATTCTTGCATTATATCTACTGTATTCCAACTTTTCTATGGCAAAAACTCATCAAAGAAAACCATAGAATCATCAAAACAAGCACACAACGCAAAGAAAACATAATCTGGCAAAAATAGAACAGTCTGTAGTAATCTGGATATTTCGAATACTTCTGTAACTCCAAAAATTCAGAAACAATTAGGACCACATAAGCAATTTTTATATTCATCTTCTGCAAAAAGAATGGGTATTTTATCACGCTCCTGTGATTTTTAACAATTCTGCGACTGGCGTGCAAAGTTTTTGTTTTTTCCAGCAAGATCAAACACCATCACCCAAGAAGATCCTAAAGGATTTTCTTGGCACAAACACTAATTAAAACACAAAAAACAAAATCAAAACAGTAGCATAATTGAGCAAACACTCAAGAATAGAAACAAAAAGCAAAAATAAATTTATCCATTGGGTTGCCTCCCAACAAACGCTATAGTTTTACGCCCCTAGCTAGGCATAAAGTAAGGATCTATGTTTTGTCATCTTTGTTTCGAGATCCATAAGATGCCCTCATGATTGATTCATATGGAGGCCTAATTCTTGTTCTAGGGAAGTGTTCCATACCCTTTCTTAGTGGACATTGAAATCTAATATTGCCTTCTTTCATATCAATCACGACACCGATAGTGCGTAAAAACGGTCTACCAAGAATAATTGGACAAGACGGATTGCAATCAATATCAAGAAAAATAAAATCTATGGGCACATAGTTACTATTTGCAATAATAAGAACAGCATTAATTCTTCCCATAGGCTTTTTAATAGTAGAATCCACCAAGTGCAAATTTAAAGAACATTCTTCAATATCGGTAAGACCAAGCACATCACATAAAGATTTCAGAATTGTAGAAACACTAGCACCCAAATCACATAAAGCAAAACACTCATAATTTTTAATCTTGACTTTGATAGTAGGTTCCCACTCATCATGTAATTTTCTAGGAATTAAAACTTCTAATTCCAAATTTTCTTCTAAACCTTTCATCATAGCATCAACAATATGTTTAGTAAAAGCTTTATTTTGTTCGTAAGCATGGGGTGAATTTATCATGGATTGCAACAAAGAAATACAATCAATCAAAGAGCAACTATCATAGTTAATTTCTTTGTAATTAAAAAGAGTGTGCACATCACTAGTTAAAGTATTGACCTCTTCAAACCCACTTTTATCAATTTTCTCAACAAGATTTTCACCCTCCGAATTATCAGGACACCTTCTAACTAAAGTTGACTCTTCTCCAGTCCCTTTTTCATCAGTCTTAATTTTACTAATCAAGGAATCAATACAAGAAACACCAATCATTTTAAGATCTTCATCACTTTTATGAAAGCAATCACTAGAAAACGCTTTTCCTAAAAATTCTCTTCTAGCTCTAAGCATAGCGGTTCTTTTCTTACTTTCATCCATGGAAACATAAAGTGCTTTAATTGATTCCACAACTTTAGGCACAAAAATTTTCATCTTGAGATTTTCTACATCATGAGAAATTGTGTCAACACTTCTCGACAAATCATCAATCTTATTCAGCTTTTCTTCTATTGTAGTGTTGAATTTTTTTTGTGTGTTGATAAATTTTTAATATTACTATCAAGATCAGACGTGTTGCTATTATTATTATTATAAGAAGGATTTCCATAGGAATTACCATAATTATTACAGGAATTATAAGGAAAAGGCCTAGGATTAAAATTACCTCTATAAGCATTGTTATTGAAATTATTTCGTGAGATAAAATTCACATCTACGGCATCACTATTTTGCTCAATCTAAGTAGACAAAGGCATATCATTAAAATCAATAGGAGCACTTTTACTAGCAACAAATTTCATAAGAGCATCAACTTTTTCACTCAAAGTAGAAATTTCTTCAACCGAATTAACTTTTTTACTAGTAGGAGCTCTTTCGGTATGCCATTGTGAATAATTTGCCATGATATATCAAGCAATTTGGTGGCTTCACCCCAAGTAATTTCCATAAAAGTACCACCCACGATGGAATCTAAATTATTACGAGAAACAAAATAGACCCCACATGAATTTTTTGTATGATCATCCAAAGATTTAACCCATGAGTTGGGCAATTCCTTAGCATCATTTTCATCCTTTCCCGAGATTGTGCAACATGCTCATGTTCAAGTATGTCTGTGCAATAGACCCTGGGTATGTTTCCCAACTGTGCATAGACACAAGGTCAAGATTGAAGCACTAGCTCAAGTCAGAGGTCGAAGAGCCAAGAGACTTGAAGAACCAACATGCAGCTCGGAGAGATCGAGATCGAGCCAAAGGAACAGGATATCAGCAAGAGAAGGGCCTCCCTTGCTGGGCAGGCGAGGCCGGCAAGGGGCGAGGTCAACACCCGAAGCAAGCAACCAAGACTCCCCAGCAGAGCCTGCCGGGGCTCACGGGGGCTGAAGCACCCCGCCAACCACTCAAATGCGACCCACGTCGCCAATCAGTGTGGTGTCAAGCCGCAAGATGATCAAGTGGCAGCCATTCGCCACATGGCAGTCGTTTCCTACAGAAGAAACCCATAGATGACACCCGTCCTGCGACGTATGAAGAGAACAAATGCAGAGCTGGCGAGATAGCCCGGCAGGTCTTGCCGGGCAGCCAGTGATGTGACACTAAGCGGTGCATTTTATGCACCCTGTCAGCCCGCAGAGTTTGGTATGATAGCATTGTTTGCTATCATATCAGTGGATAATGAGCAATTTGCCACTGTGGTGACCCCTTGATCTGTAAAGGAGGCCCATGGCACTCGTAGAAGGGATTAGAGGGTTAGAAAGTACGCGCGTAGTCGCTGCAGCCCTGAGGCAGCCCTTGCCAGGCAAGTGTACTACGCACCACCTCATCCATTCCATCATCAATCCACCAAAGCAGGAGTAGGGTCTTACGCCTCGCGGTGGGCCGAACATGGGTAAATTGCTCGTGTGCTCTCTGCCGTGCGCTGATCTGCTCTTTGTGCAACGCGACGTCCCCCCGCCGAACCAGCAAGGGGCCACCTGGTCCCATAGGTGGCTGCGGATATCCCGCGACATCTTTGGCGCGCCAGGTAGGGGGATCGCTCGCGCGAACCTGAAAGCGTGCGCAGCTCGTCATCTTCATCTTCGACGATGCCATCGACCATGGCGCCCAAGCAGAAGAAGTCTGGCCCTTCGGCCCAGCCATCTACCTCGAAGGCTCCGCCGCCCGCAGCCTCTAACGATGCGGGGGATGCGAAAATGAGCGAGGATGTGAGCACTGCTGGGTGCGTGGTTGGAGCGGGTGGCGCCATCACCACTCCCCCCACCCGCGGCTAACACGGGGGTTGGAGACGTCAGAGGATAACAGCATCAACAGTGGCTCGACGGCCATGCTTTGCAAGGCGCGGACGAGAGGGTCGCTCCGCTTGTAGCCCCTCCTCCCACCGGCGGGCGCAGCCACAGCAACGGCGCTCGGTCCAGGGTGAGCCATCGGCCTCTGGCCACCCATGCTACGGGAGCAGTCACGGTGCATGCGCCTCTTCCCGGACGAGTCGACCCGATCACTATGCCCGACGGAGCCACGGGCCCTCGAGCACCATTACTGCGTGACCCCATCGCCCAGATGGTCATCCCGCAGCAGCGTGGACGTGCCGCCGCCGCCGTCGCCGCCCCAGGCATCGTCAGGAGCCAGGCGACGGTGCGGTCGACGTCATCAACTACTATGCCAAGCACACCCATGGAGGCTATGGTGTGAGCTCAGCTGCTACTGAGGTTTCCGCGGGCCACCGAGCAGATGGATGAGTGGCGTGCCACCATCCAGAGCCTGCTCGGTTCCGCCGAAGGTGGGGGCTCACGAAGAGCTGGCCCGCCATGACCTCCCCAAGCAACAGCAACCGCCCACACTACTGGCCGAATGGAGGGGGTTGTTCACACGATGCATTCCCCACCACGGCAGCCGGCGCGGGCGCAGCAGAGTCAAGACCCCGACGACGTCTCAATGGCCTCTTCTTGCCCTCGAGCATGTCCATGCCAACATCGAGCCCCGGAGGATAGGCGGCGGGGAGACGCACGCGTCGCCATAGATCGGCGCCACGACGACCTCCGCCAGACCGACAGGAGCGGCGGCCTCAACGTCGACGAGCCTGCGCTCGGTATTGCCGTGTGCCTACCTTTCGAGGTCGGCTGCCCTGCGTTTACACGAGAGCTGCGGCAAGTCCATTGGTCGTTCGTTTGCACATTCGAGCCAGAGATACCTGAGAAATACGACAGGAGACTGAACCCGGCAGAGTTCCTAAGCATCTACACCATCGCTGTTCAGGTTGCCGCGGGAAGCGATGAGAAGGTGTTCGTCAACGTGAGGTCTTGGCTGATGCACCTGCCGGAGAACTCCATTTCGTCATGGGCAGATCTGTGCCACGAGTTCATCGGTGCTTTCACTGGTTGCCACCAAGAGCCCGACAGGCACAGTGACCAGCAGCTTCTCCAGCAGAAGGAAGGAGAAACCCTCCGTAAGTATTTACAGAGATTCAGTAAAGCTCATAGAAATATTCCAAATATCCATCCAACAGCTGTTATAGCGGCCTTCCAGTCCAATGTGCGCAACCATCGCATTCATACTAAGATGAATGTGCGGTTGCCCAAGACTATGAAGGAGCTATACAGACTGGTGGATAAGTGTGCTCGGATGGAGGAAGGAAGGAAGTTTCCTAGAGAGGAGGATTGCATCAATGTTGATTCAGAGGATGAAGATGAATCAACCAGTCAGAGAAAGGGCAAGAAGCGCAATAAGAAGCCAAGAGATAAGGTAGTGATGACCGTGGAAGGTTCTGGCACACCTAGTACCAGCAAGAAGGCCAAGGCTGAGGCCCCCGGCAAGGAAGCTGCCACATGCGCCGCCTGCCGGGAAGCCGCTGCCACAGAAAAAGTTGGGAAAGGTGATGGGCCGTACTGCAAGATCCACTGGACCAAAGGCCACGACCTTCAAGAGTTCTACCAGGTTGAGCAACTCGTCAAGAGACAGAGAGCAGAGTATGATAAGCGTGATAAGGAGAAAGGTCAGAATGCTGCTGGTGGTAAGGGCCGAGGCGATGAAGCAAATCGCCCCGGCAAACCCTTTCGGAATCAAGGAAAACCCGCTAGGGGCCAAGAGAAGGAAGTCTGTGATGATGTGAGTGATGAAGGGAATGAAGAGGAAACCAGTGAGCAGGAATTTCAGAAGGCCACTGACGCCCGGTGCGTTGATGGAGGTGCATCTTTGCACACCTCTCATCGCCAACTCAAGCAATGGGTAAGGGAGGTCAATGCGATGGAACCAGCGCCAGAGGCCCGAAAGCCGCTCAAATGGTCCCGCACGCCCATCATCTTTGATGAGGAGGATCACCCTAGCCGCACCACAGCGGTAGGGTGTTTGCCATTGTTGGTCTCTCCAACAATTCGCAACCTCAAGGTCACAAATATGTTAGTAGATGGCGGGGCCGGGTTGAATCTGATTTCCCCGGCAGTCATCAACAAGCTTCAGATAGGATAATAAGAGCTAGAGGTTACCGGCACGTTTCAAGGAGTCAATCTCGGCAGGAGCCGTCCCAAGGGAAAGATTATGCTGCCGGTGACGTTTGGGGAGAACTGAACTACCGGACTGAAAATATTGTGTTTGATGTAGTCGATCTCCCCTGCCGTACAATGGGATTCTGGGACGCCCGGCCCTGGCCAAGTTCATGGCAGCATCCCACTATGCTTATAACACTCTGAAGATGCATGGGCCACTGGGAGACATCACTATCCCATCAGATGAGAAGGATGCAATGATCTGCGTGGACAAGATGTACCAGGATGCTGTCGCGGCAGAGGTTGCAGCAGCAGCAGCTCCTGCAAGGAAAGTAAAGGAAAGAAGAGAGATTGTAGGTCCTCTGATACGTCCATTTTGTATCATGCTTTTGTATCGATATTTATTGCATTATGGGTTGTTCTTACACATTATGTCACAATACTTATGCCTTTTCTCTCTTATTTTACAAGGTTTACATGAAGAGGGACAATGCCGGCAGCTGGAATTCAGGGCTGGAAAAGGAGCAAATACTAGAGACCTATTCTGCACAACTCCAAAAGTCCTGAAACTTCACGGAGGCATTTTTGGAATTAATAAAAAATACTGGCAAAAAATGAACCAGAGGGGGGCCACCCACCATCCACGAGGGTGGGAGGCACGCCCTACCCCCCTGGGCGCGCCCCCCTGTCTCGTGGGCCACCTGGCAGGCCTCCGATGCCCATCTTCTGCTATATGAAGTCTTTCATCCTAGAAAAAATAGGAAGGAAGCTTTCGGGACGAAGCGCCGCCGTCTTGAGGCGGAACCAATCTAGGGCTCCGGCGGAGCTGTTCTGCGGGGGAAACATCCCTCCGGGACGGGGAAATCATCACCATCGTCATCACCATCGATCCTCTCAGCGGGAGGAGGTCAATCTCCATCAACATCTTCACCAGCACCATCTCATCTCAAACCCTAGTTCATCTCTTGTATGCGATCTTTGTCTCAAAGCCTCAAATTGGTGCCTGTGGGTTGCTAGTAGTGTTGATTACTCCTTGTAGTTAATGCTAGTTGGTTTTTTTGGTGGAAGATCATATGTTCAGATCCTTTATGCATATTAATACCCCTCTGATTTTGAACATGAATATGATTTGTGAGTAGTTACGTTTGTTCCTGAGGACATGGGAGATGTCTTGCTATAAGTAGTCATGTGAATTTGGTATTCGTTCAATATTTTGATAAGATGTATGTTGTCTTTCCTCTAGTGGTGTTATGTTAACATCGACTACATGACAGTTCACCATTATTTGGGCCTAGGGGCATTGGGAAGTAATAAGTAGATGATGGGTTGCTAGAGTGACAGAAGCTTAAACCCTAGTTTATGCGTTGCTTCGTAAGGGGCAGATTTTGGATCCACATGTTTCATGTTATGGTTAGGTTTACCTTAATACTTCTTTTGTAGTTGCGGATGCTTGCAATAGGGGTTAGTAATAAGTGGGATGCTTTTCCAAGGAAGGGCAGTACCCAAGCACCGGTCCACCCACATATCAAATTATCAAAGTAACAAACGCGAATCATATGAGCGTGATGAAAACTAGCTTGACGATAATTCCCATGTGTCCTCGGGATCGTTTTCCTTTATATAAGAGTTTGTCCTGGCACGTTCTTTGCTACAAAAAGGATTGGGCCACCTTGCTGCACTTTATTTACTCTTGTTACTTGTTACCCGTTACAAATTACCTTATCACAAAACTATCTGTTACCGATAATTTCAGTGCTTGAAGAGAATACCTTACTGAAAACCGCTTGTCATTTCCTTCTGCTCCTCGTTGGGTTCGACACTCTTACTTATCGAAAGTACTACGATAGATCCCCTATAATTGTGGGTCATCAAGTCTCTTTTCTGGCGCCATTGCCGGGGAGTGAAGCGCCTTTGGTAAGTGGAAATTGGTAAGGAAAAATTTATATAGTGTGCTAAAATGTACTGTCACTTATTACTATGGAAAGTAATCTTTTGAGGGGATTGTTCGGGGTATCTTCACCCCGACCAGTAGGGCAAAGAGTTACTCCTCAACCTACTGAACCTACTAAAAATGTTTACTTTGAAATCCCTTCGGGTATGATAGAGAAACTGCTAGCTAATCCTTTTACAGGTGATGGAACATTACATCCCGATTTGCGCCTAATCTATGTGGATGAAGTGTGTGGATTATTTAAGCTTCCAGGTATGCCCGAGGATGTTATCAAGAAGAAGTTCTTCCCTTTATCTTTGAAGGGAAATGCATTGACATGGTTTAGGCTATGTGATTATATGGGATCATGGAACTACAACCGATTGAAATTGGAATTTCATCAGAAGTTTTATCCTATGCATCTTGTTCATCGTGATCGTAATTATATATAATTTTTGGCCTCGTGAAGGAGAAAGCATCGCTCAAGCTTGGGGGAGGCTTAAATCAATGTTATATTCATGCCCCAATCATGAGCTCTCAAGAGAAATTATTATTCAAAATTTTTATGCTCGGCTTCCTCTCAATAATCGCTCCATGCTCAATACTTCTTGTACTGGTTCTTTCATGATGAAGACTATTGAATTCAAATAGGATTTATTGGAAAGAATTAAATGCAACTCTGAAGATTGGGATCTCGACGAAGGTAAGGAGTCAGGTATAACACCTAAGTTTGATTGTCTTAAATCTTTTATGGATACCGATGTTTTCCGTGAATTTACCACTAAATATGGACTTGACTCTGAGATAGTAGCTTCTTTTTGTGAATCCTTTGCTACTCATGTTGATCTCCCTAAGGATAAGTGGTTTAAAGATAATCCTCCCGTTGAATTAAAAGTATTGCACCTATTAAAGTTGAAGAAAAGACTATCACTTATAATGTTGATCCTATTGTTCCTACTGCTTATATTGAGAAACCACCTTTCCCTACTAGAATAAAGGATCATGCTAAAGCTTCAATTGTGGTTCGTAAGAGTAATACTAGAACACCTACACCCCCTGAGAAAATTAAAGTTGAACCTAGTATTGCTATGGTTAAAGTTCTCTTGGCCGATAATATAGATGGGCATGTTATTTACTTTTGTGATGAAGCTGCTAGAATTGCTAGACCCGATACTAAAAATAAACATATACCTTTTGTAGGCATGCCTGTTATTTCTGTTAAAATAGGAGATCATTGTTATCATGGCTTGTGTAATATGGGGGCTAGTGCAAGTGCTATACCTCATTCCTTATACAAAGAAATTATGCATGATATTGCACCTGCTGAGATAGAAGAAATTGATGTTACAAATAAGCTTGCCAATGGAGACACTATTTCACCAGTTGGGATTGTTAGAGATGTTGAAGTCTTGTGTGGGAAAGTTAAATATCCTGCTGATTTTCTTATTCTTGGTTCCCCACAAGATGACTTTTGTCCCATTATATTTGGTAGACCCTTCTTGAATACTGTTAATGCTAAGATAGATTGCAAAAAGGATGTTGTTACTATTGGATTGGGAGATATGTCTCATGAGTTTCATTTTGCTAAATTTCGTAGACAACCCCATGATAAAGAATTGCCTAGTAAAGATGAAATTATTGGTCTTGCTTCTATTGTCGTGCCTCCTAATGATCCTTTAGAACAATATTTGCTAGACCATGAAAATGATATGTTTATGAATGAAAGAATGGAAATTGATGAAGTATTCTTTAAACAGGGACCTATTTTGAAACACAACTTGCCTATTGTAATCCTAGGGGATCCTCCTCCACCCAAGGGTGATCCTGTGTTTGAGCTTAAACCATTGCCTGATACTCTTAAATATGCTTATCTTGATGAGGAAAAGATATATCCTGTTATTATTAGTGCTAACCTTTCAGAGCAGGAAGAAAAGAAATTATTGAAAACTCTGAAGAAGCACCGTGCTGCTATTGGATATACTCTTGATGATCTTAAGGGCATTAGTCCCACTCTATGCCAACACAAGATAAAATTGGAGAAGGATGCTAAACCGGTTGTTGATCACCAACGACGGTTAAATCCTAAGATGAAAGAAGTGGTAAGAAAAGTAATACTAAAGCATCTGGAGGCATGTATAATTTATCCCGTTGCTGATAGTCAATGGGTAAGTCCTGTCCATTGTGTTCCTAAGAAAGGAGGTATTACTGTTGTCCTAATGATAAAGATGAATTGATCCCACAAAGAATTGTTACAGGTTATAGAATGGTAATTGATTTCCATAAACTAAATAAAGCTACTAAAAAGTATCATTACCCTTTACCTTTTATTGATCAAATGCTAGAAAGATTATCCAAACATACACATTTTTGCTTTGTAGATGGTTATTCTGGTATGTCTCAAATACCTGTGTCAAAAGAGGATCAGGAAAAAACAACTTTTACTTGCCCTTTCGGTACCTTTGCTTATAGACGTATGCCTTTTGGTTTATGCAATGCAACTGCTACCTTTCAAAGATGCATGATGGCTATATTCTTTGATTTTTGCGAAAAGATTATTGAGGTTTTCATGGATGATTTCTCTGTATATGGAACTTCTTTTGATGATTGCTTAAGCAACCTTGATCGAGTTTTGCAGTGATGTGAAGAAACTAATCTTGTCTTGAATTGGGAGAAGTGCCACTTTATGGTTAATGAAGGTATTGTCTTGGGGCATAAATTGTTGATGCTACTAAAAATTTCTGAAAGAGGTATTGTCGACTGGCCAACTCAGAATTTAAAAAAATGGCCGTACAGGAGGCAAAAACTTTAACAAATAAACAAGCATTATATTACATAACGGCTTTGTTTCATACTCCCGGACAGGATAACATGAATGTATTCATTCAAACATGATGTTCTGAGCACATTGCCCAGCTACAATGCGGGATCCCTCCAGGACGTCGTCAAAATATCGCTCGGGCGGGCGGTGCTCCTTGCCTTCGGGCGGTCCTTCGGTCGCGAGCTTCACGGCATTCGTCTTCGCCCACTTCATCTTGACACGGGAGAAGGCCATCTGCGCACCTTCGATACAGACCAATCGCTTGACAGTGTCAAGCCAGGGACAAGCATTGACCAGCCGCTTCACGAGACTGAAGTAGCTGCTGGGTTTGGCTTCGGTAGGCCATAGCCGGATTATTAAGTCCTTCATGGCCAGTTCGGCCACGCTATGCAATTCGATCAGCTGTTTTAGCTGATCGCTAAAGGGCACCGGATGTTCTGGCGTGAGGTATTGCTACCAGAACAGCTTCTCCGTTGAGCTCCACTCTTCAGCTCGGAAGAATTCCGCAGCATCAGAATTACTGCCCGGCAAATCCGCAAATGCCCCTGGAGAACTCCAAATCCTGGTCAGTAAGAGATACCTCTTCTTCACAGACTTGCTTTGCATAATAAAAGCCTTACCCGCCGCGATTTTCTTGGCCTCCTGGATTTCCTGGAGGGTGCCCTGGGCTTCAACCCGGGCCTCTTGTACGCTCTGGCGAGCCTTTACGAGCTCGGTCTCTTGATCCGCAATGTCGCGCTCCAAGGAATCACATTTCTTGACGGCGTCCTGGAGCTCCTGCTGGACCTCACAAACCCTGGCCTCGTGCTTTTCACGAGCGGTTTGCTCCTTTGCCACTTTCTTTTTGGCCTCGGCCAGCGCTTTCTTGAGGATTTCCACCTCAACAGCCGCTCCTACACATATCATGGTGCCATGATCAGCACAAGTCATTCATCCTTTCCGGATATACATAAGGTTATCACATACCTTGCTTGTCCTCCAGCTGCTTTTTCACACAGCCGAGCTCTTCCTCGGCCCGCTCCAGACTCTGCTTTAGTCCGGAGACCTCGGCAGCATGAGAGGTTGCGGCAAGCAACGGCGTCTGCTTATTCACATAAAACATATTTAGTTAGTTTCCTGCGAAAATTACTTGATCCTCTATGCGGGTTTTCTTTTCGAACACCGGACAGTGTCTTAGGGGCTACTGTCTACACTGTGACATTCTTTTTACAAAATCGGGTTGCTTACCTCAAAGCCTGTTAGAAGGGTTGCGCAGGCTTTGGTCAGTCTGCTCTTAGCGGACTCAATTTTCTCAATCACCGTACCCATGAGGGTACGGTGTTCCTCTACAATGGAAGCACTTCGCAGCGCTTCCAAGAGAGCATCCGGTGCCTCTGGTTGGACAGAGGTCACCGACAGAATAGGCACACCTCCTTCTTTCAAAGGATGTTGCTCGTCGGATTCCGGAGCCGTATAGGTCTCCGGGACCGTATTCGGCTGGGGGCCCAACTGAATATGGCCCCCATCGCCAGTCTCCACGGGGATTTGCTCCCCCATGTGTCCGGCGGCCGAGGTTTTACCCACCGGCGCCACCCTGACAGCCTCCTGAACCTCTCCCTGGCCTGGGAAGGTCCTTCGAGACAGCACCTCGGCGTCGCCCTTAGCCTTGGGAGAGTAAGCGGCCGGCGATGACTCGCTGGCCATCGCCTTTGAATCCAGCGAACCTCCTGATGAGGATCGCAGGGAGCTGCCGTGGGCCGGACTGCAAGTGCATGATTTAACATGTTAAGACTATGAAGTAGAGCGGCCGGATATATGGACACATCCGGGCTTTTTAGTACTCACGATTCGGCCAGGGGCTTGTCTCAGGGGCGCGGTTCTGGGCTGCTATCGACGTCCCTCGCGGAGTTATCCGCGGGGGAGCCCTCCCCCCTCTTGGACGCCTCTGCCTCCAGATTTGTGGAGGCCGCCCTCTTCTTCCTTCCCCCCTCAGGGGGGAGTTTCTTTCTTCCTCCTCCTCGTCGTCGTCTGCAGCGGCCGAGGAGTGAGTCTCGTTGTCTTCAGACGTCACGTCCGAAGCGCCCTTGCGGCAGAGGCCACCTCTGGCCCCTTTGGCCTTCTTGTTGGCCTCCTTCTCCAGTGCCTGGTAAGGCCCCGGGACCAGCATCTTCGTCAGAAGAGGGATGGCTGGTTCCCCGGGCAGCGGAGCCGGACACCGAATCCGCTCCGCCTTCTTTGTCTAGCCCTGAAAAACGAATGGTGAGGCTTAGGTATCTTCCCTGAACAAGCGAGTAAAGGATACACCTTGAAACACGAAAGACTTACCGCACTGGCGGGATGGGCCAGGTCGTGCCCACGGTCCTCGGTCGTCTCCGGCGGCGTCTCGTTGCCCTTGAAGAGCACCTTCCAGATATCTTCATGCGTAGTTTCAAAGAACTCTTGCAAGGTCTGGTGCTCGGCCGGATTGAAGTCCCATAAATGGCAAGTCCTGCTCTGGCATGGAAGGATCCGGCGAACTAGCATCACCTGGATCACATTGACGAGCTTGATGTTCTTGTCCACCATGCCCTGGATGCGCGTTTGCAGCACTCTCAGCTCGTCCGACGAAGTCCAATTCAGGCCCTTCTCTAGCCAGGAGGTGAGCCGCATTGGGGCTCCGGATTTGAATTCGGAAGCCGCGGCCCAGGCGGTGTCGTGGGGCTCTATGATATAGAACCACAGTTTCTGCCACCCTCTGACAGTCTCCATAAGGGTACCTTTGATCCATGTGACATTGGGCATCTTGCTCACCATGGAACCTTCGCACTCTGCGTGTTAACCATCCACCACCTTCGGCTTCACGTTGAATATCTTAAGACACAGTCCGAAGAGGGGAGGAATGCGGAGGAAGGCCTCGCACACGCCCGTAGTAGAACATGAGTCCGCGGACGAAGGGGTGGAGAGGAAACCCTAACCCGCCGACGAAGTGGGGATGAACACCACCCTCTCATTGGGCTTCGGGTGGGGACGATATGCCCTTTGGCCGGAAGCGAGTGCGCGATTTCTTTCGCCAGGTACCCGGCCTCCCGAAGCTTGGTGATGTCCTTCTCCTTGACGGAGGAGGCCATCCACTTGCCTTGCGCTCCAGATCCGGACATGGTCGAGTGCTTTCTTGAGGCGTAAAAGATGAGGACTTGGGCACTGGAGCTCGAGAATGGGAGGGCAGAGAGAGAGAGAAGGCGTGGGTGAAAGAGGGGAATCCTTATCTCCTTATAAAGGCAGTGAATATCAAGCGCCTCCCCACTCGCCTTAAAACTCGCCTCTTCCCAAGGGCTGTGCAGATGGCACGATTGGATTACCCACGCCCGTATTGATGAGAATCCCGCAATAAGGGGACATGATCTCTGCTTCGACAAGACGTGCCAATAAAACCGCAGCTTGAAATATGGAGCGGCAGGCCGAAAAACGGTTCGAAATAATAACCGGGAAGGGACGTGATGTCACGCTACAAAAAGTTGTCAGCAGATTGGACTCGTGAAATATTATACGCTTTGCGGTGGTGTGTGGTACTTGTTTTGCAGAGCCGGACACGTTCATTGTGCTCGAAGCCTACGTTGGAGTATTCGGAGAAAGGAACCCGCCTTGCAATGCCGAAGACAATCTGCGCGCCGGACACCTCGTCATTGAAGCCTGGTTCAGGGGCTACTGAGGGAGTCCTGGATTAAGGGGTCCTCGCGCGTCCGGACTATAGTACGTGGGCCGGATTGATGGGCTGTGAATATACAAGACCGAAGACTCTCTCCCGTGTCCGGATGGGACTCTCCTTGACGTGGAAGGCGAGCTTGGTGCCCGGATGTGAAGATTCCTTTCTCTGTAACTGACTTTGTACCACACTAGTCCCCTCCGGTGTCTATATAAACCGGAGGGCTTAGTCCATAGAGGCATCATCATAATCATACAGGCTAGACTTCTAGGGTTTTAGCCATTACGATCTCGTGGTAGATCAACTCTTGTAATATTCATATTCATCAAGATCAATCAAGCAGGAAGTAGGGTATTACCTTCATAGAGAGGGCCCAAACCTGGGTAAACATCGTGTCCCCTGTCTCCTGTTACCATCGACCTTAGACGCACAGTTCGGGACCCCCTACCCGAGATCCGCTGGTTTTGACACCGACATCGACCGCTATCCAGCATGCATCTAGTGTATTAATTTCATGGAGAAACAGAGTAATGCAATAAGAACGATGACATGATGTAGACAAGATCTATTTATGTATAAATAGACCCCATCGTTTTATCCTTAGTAGCAACGATACATACGTGTCGGTTCCCCTTCTGTCACTGGGATCTAGCACCGTAAGATCGAACCCACTACAAAGCACCTCTTCCCATTGCAAGATAAATAGATCGAGTTGGCAAAAAAAACCTAAATATCAGAGAAGAAATACGAGGCTATAAGCAATCATGCATATAGGAGATCAAAGAAACTCAAATAACTTTCATGGATAAAAACATAGATCTGATCATAAACTCAAAGTTCATCGGATCCCAACAAACACACCGCAAAAAGAGTTACATCATATGGATCTCCAAGAGACCATTGTATTGAGAATCAAACGAGAGAGAGGAAGCCATCTAGCTACTAACTACGGACTTGAAGGTCTACAAAGAACTACCCACGCATCATCGGAGACGCACCAATGGAGGTGGTGAAACCCTCCGTGATGGTGTCTAGATCGGATCTGGTGGTTATGGACTCCGCGGCGGCTGGAATTGATTTTCGTTGAATATTGGGGTATTTATAGAGCAAAGAGTAGGTTCAAGGGGCTCCCGAGGTGGGCACAACCCACCAGGGCACGCCTGGGCCTCCAGGTACGCCCTGGTGGGTTGTGCTCCCCTCGGAGCACCCCCAAGTGCTTCTCCGGTCCACTGGATGTCTTCTGGTCCCAAAAAATTCCACAAAAAGTTTAACTGTGTTTGGACTCCGTTTGGTATGGATTTCCTGTGATCTAAAAACATGCAGAAAACAACAACTGGCACTTGGCACTATGTCAATAGGTTAGTACCAAAAAATTATATAAAATGACTATAAAATGATTATGAAACATCCAAGAATGATAATATAACAGCATGGAACAATAAAAAATTATAGATACGTTGGAGGCGTATCACTGCCCCAGAGCCTGTAGTGCTCAAGGATTTCGACAATGTTCTTGCAGGCCATGCCCGTAACCTTGAGCGCTTTTACATAGTCGGTGGTTTCCACCGTAGCGAACTTGTAGTCGGTGCTATTGACAAACCTGGCGAAACAGTCGCAAGGCTCTTTGGCCATGCAGTAGTGGTAGATGAGGACATGATGGTGCACACACAACAGGGCGACGGCAACCTTCTGATATATGTTGGGACGACCGCTGATGCACTAGAGGTCGATGCCGACCACCTTGTACTTGTCTCGAGCAAGCAACTACTCAACGGTGTGGATGTAGTTGTCCACCACGGCCGGGTCAATGGTGTACACCATCGAGAGATCCGTCTCCCTCGCGTGGGTCTCCACTTTATGCTCGCCGAACTCCATTGGAGCGCCACTAGACATCCCCTCTCTATGTGTCGTCGTGGGTGTGCTTGTTGTGTTGTCGAGCACGATCGAAAGGTTGAAGAGACTAAGGTTATAATGGCCGCGGGAATTAAAGGGGAAGCCAGACGGCCTGCAATATCAGCACGCCCGGATGGCAGTTCTAATTTGCAGCGCGTAACTCCATTGTGTCGCACGTAACTACATCATGGCGACATGCGCGGCACAACCGCATGCATATGGGCTCCTGACGTGATCGTGCGCAGGCCCAACCGCTGGCATAGTGTGCACGGAGGGACGCGAGCAGAGCGCTCCGCGGTCACCTCAATGGCGAGCAACCATATATATGCATATAGCAGTTGAACATGCAAGGAAAAGCTGTCCACTAGCCGAGCGCGTGGAGGTATGCGAGCAGAGCACGCCGACGACAGCAGAGCGCGCTGATGGATGTTAGCAGAGCGTGCGGCGGCGCCCAACAAGGCGAGAACAACATGCTGCGGCGCCTAACAGAAAGCAAAACACGCCGAGGGATGCGAGCAGAGGCCGGCATAGTGATACGTGGCAAATAAGACGAATTGTGCGAGCGATGGCAGAGACATCAAGCATGAATCAGATTAGAGTTGCGTGTGCAATACGTGGCATACAGTTGATCCATCCGAGCTGTTTGTGATGGAACAAGCCATCTGTGTTGTGGGGAAACGCTTGCTGGTATATAACCGTTTGCGATTGATGAATTCATCATCGATGGGTTACCTAGTGTGGTCTGTGTGTGATGTGATATGGTCTGTCTGCAGAACATCTATGCTCTATGTACAGAAGAACAACATATATATACTTGTAACAGGACATGATTGCAAGACCAAATTAAACATCCAATTACATTATATAACAAATACCATAAATATTGCAAGGTTCAAATGTCAGCATTACAAGGCCCAAATTCAAAGATTACAAGGTTCAAACTAGTCAGACACATAATATTCATCTTCTTCAGAATATTTTTCATGCATTATTGATGCGAAAGGATCAGCCACCGAGAAGTCATATAGCGGCTCAATACAGTGACTTCCAAATAATCTATCATATGAAGTTACAAACTGAAATTCAGCTTGTGTAGAGCCTTTTCCATTCAGCTGTAGACTCCTGCGCTCTTTAGCAATCCATTCAATTCTGCGCAGTAAATATAGGGCAAACCTCATTACCTTGAGCAACCTTGCTTTCTCAACAAAGAATCTGGCAAATTTAATTTCTGGTGTGGTGCCTCGGTACTCGTTAAAAGTAATTTATGTGAGATGAAGATCAAGGCATTCAATGGGATTGTTATATTCCCCAACATTTTCTACTTTCAGGCCTTCTAGTATCTGCAAACGAAGATACCATATTAGTGCATAGCTGCATATTTCTAAATTACACGAAAAGGGTGAAATGCCACCTTCAATCTTTCATGATAAACTTTTATCACAAAAGCATGTCGGGCGAAGGAATAAAATGCGTACAACACTAGCATCTCAAAAAATATATGTATTGAAATCCTCCAAATTTCCTTTAGAAATCATTCTACAATTGTCATTGTAATCATGGGTAAAAGTAACAAAAAATTGAGCTCCGTTGTGTTTAACAATTAACAGGAAAGGAGCATCGCCTCGATGTATAGCTTCTCTGTGCAAGTAAACAATCTAAGGAATCTAACAACTTCATCTAGATCAGGACCGACAGATTGTAGTCCCAAGATCTTCACTGTACGTAGAGGCCGGGTCAAGCTTGTGGGAATCATTTTCTGGATGACAGGCGAACATATAGATCAACAACAATTAGATAAAATGTGTTGTCCGATAATATATAAGAAAGAGAAGAAGAAGACCGTTGTACCTGAACGGATAATGATCTAGTAACAGGTTCGTTGAATTCAGCACACGAATAACCCAACACTATCAATTTTGGTGCATGAATGACCCTGATTCTTGCTGGACCTAATTTATCATGTACATACAATCTCTCGACGAAAGGCGCATTCTCAATGACAATATTGTGAAACACCTCAACTGACAGCCTTGGGCGGCACCAGCAATGCACATAAATCGCACAGACATTCGTTGAGGTGATGTGGAGTCTACTGAACCCATCCATCGCAATCGCATGAAGACGAAGGTACTCAAGCGCTGTACAGCCGACGAGCAGCCGCTCCAAATCCTCCTTCGAGATGTGACGACAATGAGCTCCAGGTGCTTAAGTTTAGGGAGATGAAGAGCGCGCGCGACATCGATCTGGGGGAAAATGCACCGCCTGAATGTAGCGTGCGCAGCGTGGGCGCTGGGCGGAACACAGACGGCGATAGGAAGCAAGGACATCTAGCATGAAGGCTGAGCTCCTCGAGCTGATCCAGGGCTGGGGATAGGAACCAGTAGTGCAACATGGGTTCGGTCTTGTTGTGGGGACTGAGCCTACTGATAGCAAGGCGTCTGAACGGCCCAGGGTGCGTGGCGAGGACGTGGGACAATGCGTCCAGGCGTTGCTGCTCCCCGCTACAGAACTCGTGGTCGACGATGAGGTCCAGGGGGTGTAGTGCCAGAGGGGGCGCCACCGCCGCGAGAGGACAGTGGTCCGCATGCCATATTTGATGGGAGGTGGGATATGATAGTTACCAACATCTCGTCGGGGAGGCTGCTGATGAAGTCCACGTTCACCGGAGGCTCTTGCGGTTCTGGCTCGACCCGCACCCGCTTGTTAGCCGGCTCGTCCTCCATCTCGCAGTAGGCGGCGATCCTCGGCGGCGGTGCTTGTAGATGAGAACGGAGGACTATTCTATGTACCTTCCCGAACCGGCCGAAACAAAAGTCCAAATCCAGCAATAAATTACAGCGCTTGTGGCATGGGCGGCAGACTACTCACAGTCATCCCGTCTAATCAAACAGATGCCCGCGGTAGTAAATGGTTAGTTGAACGCCCATGGTTTGACTAATACGATCGTTTGCGATAATAACGTGGTGTCTATTTATTAAAAATGACTAGGAAAATCAATGTTTAAAAAGGCGAAACGAACCCTCAATAATTTCATATGTTTAGCATAGTTGCATGTTGCCTGTGTAAAATAAATCAAGGCGGGAAGATACAACGTATGTCGTTTCGCGACCAGATCGTGTGAACAAGTTCGCTCTCGAACCATGAGGCTTCTTGATAGAAGCTCCGGTTTGTATGAAAGAAAATATGGGCCAAAGCCGAGTTGAAAAGGGCACCAATAACTAACCCTAGCTTACAAAAGGTACAAAAGCACGATGATTAATTGTTTATCAGGTTTACACAAAATCTAGATTGAACAGGACAATAACAACTAACTCAACCATAGTTTTGAGCAGTCATAGTCAAATGGATCGGTCTGATCCATAAAATCAAGATCCCGGACTAGAAAATCTACTGGTACATGAAGACAAGTTGTTGTAAATAGAAGCCGAGCACGTTCAGAAGCCCTTTTGTCCACCTGAAACTTCTTTTTATGCTATTCGACATGTCCATCCGTGAGAAAGTGTATGTTAAGAAACTTAATTCTCATGGACAATAGTACTCTCGCATTCAACAGGAATAATGTGACAAAGATAATGTTTGCTTGGTTGGATGCATATCCTTCCAACGTTATTGTCCTCAAACGAATGTCATGAGAACTGAGAAAATCCCGGTGCTTCTTATGCCACCGATTGGTTATACCTTTTTGTCCATGTCCTTTAGCCTGAATAGACATGAAGACTGAAAGTAGTTAATGTCTAAAAAAATAGTACAGCTGAACGATTAGTTCTAGTGAAGTATATCAATGTGCTTGATATCATCACCTGTATATACAAATTCTCCAAACATGGAAAGTATCGCAGCAAGCCGATAACCATGTTCAGATCAAAACACCACGTGCTGATATGTAAGGTCTTGACAGAATCCAACACCATTGATAGGGTACCCATGGACAAACTCTTCACTGAGCATAGAACATAATATTAGTACCAAAAGCGTACTGCAAGATTATATAAAGATTATGTGCACAAATGAAAAATGCAGCTTATGATTACAAAAGTGTTGATGATATAAAACTTACGCACACAAATGAAAAATGCAGCTTATGATTACAAAAGTGTTGATGATAATATACAGTACCTGAATATGTGTCGAGCAACCAGCATCTTGTAACCTTCAAATGGATCAGGAATTACACCCAAGGTCTCTAGTTTAGGCGCAGAGACCATAGTTATTTGCGAAGGTGCATAACGATAATCAAGGAGCAGCCTTTGGAGTGAAGGGGCGTCTTTGATGATGAGCTCCTCTCCTTTAAAGCAAATTCCAATGCTTACAAGTTGAGGCGACTTTATTTGGGGACAACAGATAAATATTTCTTTTCCAAAAACAAGCAGCAAGCGCTCCAAGGCAGGGCGGTAGGAGTGGATAATGTTGTGTAGTGAAGCCTCCGACAGATCGACCACCGCAAGCGCGAGTTTTTTTAGCAGTGGGAGTCGAAGCATTTGTACCAGATTGTCTGGTAGATGGCAACAGGTCAGGGTAGTGGTGTGGAGAGAGGAGGAAAACCATGAGATGGACACTGGTGGTGAGGGCACATCTACAACGCTTGGTGGACATTTATTTCCATAGTAAATGTAGAGCTCAAGATGTTGGAGTTTTTTGAATTGACGGGATGTCAGCCAGGCGTTCACCGTGAAGGTTATGTGCAGCAGGCAGCATGCCGGGATGCATAGGCATTGAACGGAGCCCTGGTGGGAGGAGATGATGGCTCCGTGGAGTTCAAAATCATGAACGACAGATAGCCAACGACAGTCAAGATTAAGAGGTGCGGCGCACCACAGAGTCCGCCACCGAGATGTGAGGACCTGTGTGCGGCAGCCATCCTTGGTGGGGAGAAGGAAGATGATCTCCCCAAGGATGGCGTCCAGGAGATCACTGATGCGGTCTG
This sequence comes from Triticum aestivum, assembly GCF_018294505.1. NCBI lineage: Eukaryota > Viridiplantae > Streptophyta > Magnoliopsida > Poales > Poaceae > Triticum > Triticum aestivum. The sequence continues at coordinate 361,805,840 of NC_057814.1, read as the reverse complement.
CCCGATATTGTACTTCCTCGGATCTAGGGGGCGTGGCTGCTTCTGCCCGCGTTGCCGGGTGCAGGATCTACAGCAGGCGGCGCCGCTGGACGGAGCCTCATCTGTGTACATAGCAATCTGGAAGGAAAAAAGGCAGAAACATACATGTAGGACATTCTAAATCAATTCTCAAGCTCTGGAAGAAAAAAAGGGCACAAACATATATGTAGGACATTCAAAATCAATTCTGAAGATATGGCTATGAATTATTAGCACGTACGCTAACCCTAGTCGGATTATTAGCAAAAACCATTTATGCAGAACAAACAATTAATCACTAACCATAGATACCATTCAAACAATCAATACACTACATAGATCTATCGAATCTTACTCTGATTTCATTGACTGGGTGAACATAACCAAGGGTTTCTGTTCGCAACAAAGGGGGGGCGACTAACCGGTTTTCCGTCATAGTTAGAGTCGTTGCCGGAGTAGCTGTGGACCTCTGTCACATCCCTAGTTCTGGTTTGCTCTAGGCTAGCTAGTCATGTGTGCATCATGTTTAAGTTTCAAATGAATTTGAAATGGGGATTGCCTAAACCCTAGCATTAAAGGAATTCACTAGGTTCAACTAAAATATTCTCAGTGACTCCAAATGGCTTTCAAAAATGTTCATCATTTCAGGGAAATGCTGGAAGCAATAACCAGACGTGTTGCACATTTTTCCATGACATATTTGGGCTCTGAATTAAATCATATAGTATTTGCATTTGGGCATTTAAATGCTATTAAATATTTTAAATGCTCAAATAATCATGAACTAAAATGTTTGCTGTTGGTTATATTCCAAAAAGTGGCATTGAGCAGTTTGATGATTTTTGGATCTGTCTAAGTATTTTTAATAAAGCCCTAAAGACTACAGAACAATAGAAAACAGAAACTAAATTAGGAAAGAGAGAGAGAGAGAAGTACCTGGCCACTTACCTGGCACAGCCCACCTGCCAGCCCACCAGATAGCCCAACACTATGCGGCCCAACCCAGCTGGCCGACGCCAGTCGTCGTCTCCACCGCGCCAGAAGGACGCCGAGCGTGTGCTCGCCGCGCGCGCCCATGCGCCGAGCCACCTCCTGCTTCCGCCGCTTCTGGACGCCTCCACGAGTGCCACGGCACCTCCCCGACCCCCTCTCACTTCTCCCTCGCTCTCTGGACCCCTCCTCCTCCTCTGGTTCTCTCCCCTGCACCGCCCGAACGCCGCTCGCCGTCGCCGTAGCTACTGCCCTCTCCGAGCCCCGTTGCCGTGTCCCACTGGTCCGCCGTCGATCATCGCTTCACCAAGCCGAAGGACGCACCCGCGGGACGCCTGAAACAACGCCACCGTCTTCATTTCCACCGCCTGCCGCCGGAGATCCCCCTCGATGCTCTGCTCGCTCCGGTGCCTCCCCGAGCTCGCCGAGGCCACCGCTGCACCCGCTGTGAGCTTCTGTGTCGTTTCCCCCTCTCCCCTTGCTCGTTTTCTTCCTCTAACATCGATGCCCGTCGGAGCCGAGAGCTCTTCGCCGCCGGCCATGTCGCCGCCGTGGCCACCGTTGCCTAGAGCTGCAACCGAGCACACATGCGTGCTCAGTGCACCCCCAGGAGGCCGTAGCACCCCTCCTTGCCTCCTGCCATGCTCCCCAACACCGAAACCGAGTGCGCCCGAGCTCCGGCCGCCGTGGTCGAGCTCCTCGCCATCGCCTCCGGCCACCCCAGGCCCGACTGGCGCCACCGCCCGACGCGCGCTGGTCTGGGCTCTCGAACGAGCCCAGCCACGCTGCGAACGGGGCACCACAGCCCACACCCGAGTGCCCCGCCGCGTCTGCTGCCGCCGGCGGCTAAACGCCGGCGTTTTAACCCCGGTTGACCAGGGGGTTTGACCTCCCCTGGCTCACTAACATGCGGGCCCAGCCCGCCTAATTAACCCAGGTTAGCTTAAGCTAAATGCTAATTAACCCAGTTAGTTAGGTTAGTCACTGACACGCGGGACCCACTGGTCAGGTTTGACCTGGACCGCGCTGTTGACCTGCTGACGTCACAGTGACGCAATGCTGACGCAGTATTACATTTTCTGGATTTATTTTAATCAGGAAATTCCAGAAAATAGTATAAACTTCTAAAAATCATATAAAATCAACCATAACTCCAAATGAAATAATTTATATATGAAAAATGATCAGAAAAATCCAATCTACCCATTTGTACCATCTCCATACATGTTAGAACAACTTATGACTACTGTTTAGGACAACTCAATTAAATGGCACTTAAGAAATCACATATGGAGTTTGAATTTGAATCTTTGATTCAAGCCAACTCCATTTAACTTGCTGCTAGTTGCATTAGCCCAAACCACAGCATATTGCCATGTCATGATCATGCATCATATTGTGCATTGCATTGATCGTGTTCTTCTCTGTTTGCCGGTATTTGTCCCCTCTCGGTAGACGTTGCTTCCGACGTTGTGATCGTTGACACTAATGAAGACTCAATGCTATCTTCAGAAGTGCCAGGCAAGCAAAACCCCCTTGCTCATTCCGATACAATCCCACTCTCTCGCTCCTGCTCTCTTTTACTGCATTAGGACAACAACGATCTATCTGTTACTTGCTGCGGTAGCTGAACCCCTTTATCCTCTGCATGACCTGTCATTGCCACAGTAAATAGATGAAACCCACTAGCATGAGTAGGAGTTGTTTGAGCCCTGCTGTGCCTACTCATTCATGCTTGTTTGTCATGCCTGCTATTGCTTAGAGTTGTGTCAGGTCTGATTCATCGGGAATGAATTGGAAGTGGTGAACATGTCCTACTGTGTGAGAGCTAAGTGTGTGAACACGGTTTGGTAAAGGTAGCGGTGAGAGGCCATGTAGGAGTACATGGTGGGTTGTCTCATTGAAACCGTCCTCAGGAACTGAGTTCTGTGTTTGTGATCCATGAACAGTTACTACCACACATTGGGATCCGGCTTAAGTGCCCCTCTCGACTTATTAATCAACCTGATCTCTGTCCAGGAGTTGCAACTAGTTTCTGGTGTTTGTAGGTAGTGTTAGTAGTCTACCAAGTGGCACCCGGTACAGGTGGGCTTGGGACAGACTAGGCACACGTGGCCTGGTGTACCGAGTGGCACCCGGATGGTGGGCTCGGGAACCCTGCACACATCGTTTGGGGCCGTGAGCGACACCCCGGCCGGATCTCCTTGCGGATGGAACCCGAATAGGCGATAAACCTGGACTAGAGACTTGTGTGGTTAGTCAGGTCGTGGCCGACTCCCTCGCCAGGCTTCCGCTTGAAGGTTGCCGAGGTACACGACGTGTACATGGTGGTAAGTGGCGAGAGCGTGTGTGACGAAGTACACCCCTGCAGGGTTAATATGATCTATTCGAATAGCCGTGTCCGCGGTAAAGGACTTCTGGGTTGCCTATACAGTTCATAGACAAGTGAAAGTGGATACTCTAAAATGCGCAAGATAAGCGTGAGTGCTATGGATGGCGTTCTCGTAGGGAGACGGGAGCGGATCCATAGTGGTGTATTGATATGGTGAATATGTGGACTCGTGTGCGCCACCTCAAAAGAGTTACTTGCAGTCGTAGTTCAGGATAGCCACCGAGTCAAAGCTGGCTTGCTGCAGTTAAACTCCACCACCCCTTTGTTGATACCGATGCATATGTAGATAGTTCTGATGTAAGTCTTGCTGGGTACATTTGTACTCACGTTTGCCTATTTTATGTTTTGCAGAGAGACGTCAGTCTCGCTAGTAGTTCCGTGTGGACTTCGACGTTTAGCTTGATACCTCAGCTACGATCTTGTGCCCTCGGCAGGATCTGGTAGATAGTCAGGCTTCTCAGCCTTTTTTCATTTGTAGATGTCTGTACTCAGACATGTTAAGCTTCCGCATGTGCTTTGACTTGTATGCTCTGAATGTTGGGTCATGAGACCCATGTTTGTAATATCTGGCTCTTCGGAGCCTAATGAATAAATACTCTGAGTCGTAGAGTCTTGTTGTGATGCCATGTTGTATTTGCACATATCGAGCATATTGTGTGTATGATTGAAATGCTTGGTATGTGTGGGATCCGACAATCTAGTTGTCTATCCTTAGCAGCCTCTCTTATGGGGAAATGTAGTCTAGTGCCTCCTTGAGCCATAGTAGTCCGCTACAGCCCGGTTCACCGGAGTCCTGCTAGCCCAGCACTACTGCTCTGGACACTTGACTGGCCGGCATGTGTTTCATATCGTTCCTGTGTCTGTCCCTTCGGGGAAATGTCACGCGGTGACATCCGGAGTCCTGCCTAGCCTGCTACAGCCCGGGTTCCCGGAGTCCTGTTAGCCTAGTGCTACAGCCCGGATTCGCACGCTGCTGACCGACACGTTCGATGTTGATTCATGTATGCCTGTCCCCATACGTTAGTGCCGCTTTGGGTTCACGACTAGCCATGTCGGCCCGGGTTCTCTGTCATATGGATGCTAGCGACATTGTCATATACGTGAGCCAAAAGGCGCAAACGGTCCCGGGCCATGGTAAGGCGACACCCGTGGGAGTACCGTGCGTGAGGCCGCAAAGTGATATGAGGTGTTACAGGCTAGATCGGTGTGACTCGGAATCGGGGTCCCGACAGCTTTGGTATCAGAGCCTGACTGCCTGTAGGTTTACGAAGCCAAACTGGTCGAAGTTGAGTCTAGAAATGCTTTAGTTATATAAGGGAATTGATTGTGGAAGGGAACGTAAGGCTCTTTTACTCCTTATACCTTATGGCCTTCTGATCTGAGTCACCCTCTTCTCTTCTACGGGGATTAAGAACTAGGCTTCTCATCTTTCTATCAGGGTCACGTGTTACTAATCTGTAGACTCGTAGGATTGTTGGTCTGAAGCCTCAGTTCAGTTTCTACTACTTTCGTGTGTTGATAGCTGATCTCGGAGCCTTGATCTTATGATGTTGAGTGGTTATGCCACCAATTTGTAGGATGTCTCAAATCTTTTGAGCATCTAGAGCCGTTATGTTGTCCGAGTCATCCCAGGTTTCTAAACAATCTGATGCATTTGCAAAATCCTTTCCCTCTATTTTTGCGTCCCTTTGGGCCAGATTAACCACACTAATCGTTGAGTTGAGGTACTCTGTTGCCTTGGTATATATGTTGGAGTTATTATTACGACCCTAGGTGTCTTAGAGGATCACCTAGTAATCTAGCCATGTTTTGTGTACCCAGTGTGATGATTCTGGCCACCATTCTCGAAAGCATCCCGTGATGCCATTTAGTTAGTAGGCTTCTATTTCTGGGTTTTGAACCCGAGATTCACCCTACTTCATGTTGATAGTGTTGCTAGTTCCTTTAGGATATTAGTAACCTTTGTGATATTCTTCGAGGTCCGTGGTATATCGTTCTTCCAATACCATGAACTGCTTATGGCAGAAGTTCTCTTGAACCGAAAGATCACAACCAGAGTGCTCATGATGAGTTCTCCATTCACATTGTGAATCTGCCAGTCCTTCTCCTTCTGCATGGGTTATCCGGAAGAAATATGTTGAACTTGTTCGACATACTAATCCATGCATCCACAACTCAGATAATCATATGTTCTTTTGGGTTGTCCCTCTTTAGCTGTATTCCGGCCCTCGTCTATCAATTAATAGTCAGGAGTAATTGTGCATCCGTGTTATCGATGCTTATTATCCTTGTGGCCCGTCAAGCCGTTCTATTTCAGAATGACTAGGAGAAACAAACTCCAGTACCTCGTCCATTTCTAGGATTGGGTCAAAGTAGTTGTATTCCGCAGATCAAAATGCCAATCCAGCTTTTGCTCTGTTCTACCTTGGAGTGTTACCATCTTTATGTCAAGAATGTCATGAGAATTGCACCACCTCTTATGAATTCCTGATGCAGTGATACTTCTCGCCGTCATTATTCATTCCTCGGTCCCATGTCGTCACAACCGGAATACCGACAAGTGAACCGTGATGTGTGAAATCAATACTCTGAGCAACTCGTTGCTTGGTAGTTAATGGACAACACTCTCATTCTTAGTGTGCTGGTTATTAAATCATCATCCTAAGATTGATCGTGCTACCTAGTCCTTATTTTTGGTGCACTCATCAATCAATGGGTTAGGATTTTGTCAATCCTTGCTTATGTGATCATATCGTCTTGTCTGAAAAGCAAGATTGTTCTCGAGCTTAGTGACATATCGGTGGTACGTGATTTTCCGAATATCTTCTCGGAAGTATCACCAGGTTGTCACCTGACCGCTATGTTGAATTCGTGATCAAGTTGGTTTTCTTATAAACCACCCCTTCTCCAAGAATCTGTGTTGGATACCCCTGAGCTAGTTGGTTAAGCTTAACAACAACTTGGAGAGTTGGAAGATAAAAGCTTGCCCGACCTAGCTCATCCCTAAGGGATATCTGGTATCTGTGTTGAAGAAACATGGTATTTTCATCGGTTGATCCTCGTGATCAGTTAATGGACCTATCATCTCAACCAAACCTTGATTTGAGTATGGGCTATCGTCAAATCAAATCAGAACCAATGGTATTCGTAATGTTGTCTTGCTCGTGGTTGATCTCTCGAGCATACACCATTACATCTTTTGGTCTGACCAATGCTATCACCGTGTTCACATGATGGTGGAAGTCCAGTGATATGGGAATTCCGATGAGTTGCGAGCCCATCAACAGCATCTTGTCTCCTCCTTAATTCATGTTGAACATCAAGCTAGTGTTGGAAACTTTTGAAAGCATTTTCTTCGTGCTAGCTCATGAAGTATATGTTTGGATGAAAGTAGTGACTTCCTCTAATTCACGTGCATTTGATTTAAGTTGCCGCCGTGGATTCGAGAAAGCTTGTTCTTGTTTCCTCTGGTACCTTCCCAAGTCAATTATGCATGTGCGAATGTATTCTATGGTTTGGTAGATTAATTACCTCCATTCCATATGTGTTCCTAGCACACCAAGCCACTGATTGATTTGTTCAAAGAAAAGAAGTTCATGCGCTACTCCTGAAGGGCCCGGACGGACATGCACAAGACTTCGTTATCTTAATGATGGTTCCCAACCAGAGCTCGGCAGTGTTTTCTTGTAAGACTACTATGTGGTCATGCTTGTCTGGGACAGCATGTTCACATGTTGTAGCAGAACCAGCTCATGTTTTGGAGCTTGCTATCGTAGTTCATTCCCTGAGAATCTCGCAACGTCATCTCGTCAATTTGTGTTGCAAACTTTAATTTTTTCTTTCTAGACCTGATGAGCCTGGGATATCCTACCACCAACCAGATCTGAATCTCGGGCAGATGTGATGGTTGGAACGTTTCCCAAGAGCTATAATATTGGTCTCTCGGTAACCGGTAGAGTGGATGTCGTGGCCAACACACCCAACCGGAAGACCTATTATTATAGCATCTTGATTGAGGAAGTTGGCCACCTCTCCATAAGGATTTCATAAGATTCTACTTCCGTAGATATTCCTTATGGATTTTGTGCCTCTGAAGTCCGACCTTTACCTGATGGCCATGTTGATGTTTTTTTTAGCATAACCGTGGTAGCTAGAACATCAGGGAGAACATTAGAAGCGGAGTGCTAAATATCTCTCGGTCGATCATCCAGATTTGCTTCTTTGGCATTGCTAAGGAAAAATCTGAGAAAGTGTTATCCTCCTTTGCACCTGCATCCTCCATCACCGTTCATCGTGGTAGTATGATGTGTTGCCAGGATCCTCGGCACGGATGTTGGTAAAACCTTGATGAATATGGGAATGCTCAAGTTCTTGAAAGCACGCTCAGTCACTAGGTTATATCCTTGGTATCAACTGGAATGTGCCTTCCATTTGCCGAGTTATTCTATAACCATAGTTTCCTTTCCAAATTGAGTGTGCCATTCTTCCGAATTCGTTCACACGATCGTTTGTGATTGCCTTAGGCTGGTATAAAGAGTTTCAATGATCTCTGAATCAAAAGTAATTCTTTTTGCCACTTAAGGGAATATTTCTATGAGCCACCTTCCCTAAGGTGCCCGTTTATGGAATCATGGCAATTATTTCATCGCTATCTTGAACCATTCACCATCTCCTCAAGCGTGGAATTGTTGCCCACCAAGTTGAACCCCGTCATCTGTTCTTCCATCCCTCTCGATGTGTTTTGTGTCTCAACTCGAGATGTTTCAACATCGCATTCCGCGAGTTGATCTTGTATAGTTCGATCTTTGAGAAGATCAATCCTGTAGAGTGTCCCTCTCTTCCGTCATCATAGTTGGATGAAGCTCTCGAAAGAAAAGATGTCAAGATCAAGATGATGCAATGAATCAACACCTTCGAGGAGAACAATTGGATCGTGAAGATTTTGTTAGCTTTTGTGTTCCCTTTTCCTCTTACCCTACACTTGAATCTCGGGACGAGATTCTTGTTTTAGTGGGGGTGAGTTGTCACATCCCTAGTTCTGGTTTGCTCTAGGCTAGCTAGTCATGTGTGCATCATGTTTAAGTTTCAAATGAATTTGAAATGGGGATTGCCTAAACCCTAGCATTAAAGGAATTCACTAGGTTCAACTAAAATATTCTCAGTGACTCCAAATGGCTTTCAAAAATGTTCATCATTTCTGGGAAATGCTGGAAGCAATAACCAGACGTGTTGCACATTTTTCCATGACATATTTGGGCTCTGAATGAAATCATATAGTATTTGCATTTGGGCATTTAAATGCTATTAAATATTTTAAATGCTCAAATAATCATGAACTAAAATGTTTGCTGTTGGTTATATTCCAAAAAGTGGCATTGAGCAGTTTGATGATTTTTGGATCTGTCTAAGTATTTTTAATAAAGCCCTAAAGACTACAGAACAATAGAAAACAGAAACTAAATTAGGAAAGAGAGAGAGAGAGAGAAGTACCTGGCCACTTACCTGGCACAGCCCACCTGCCAGCCCACCAGATAGCCCAACACTGTGCGGCCCAACCCAGCTGGCCGACGCCAGTCGTCGTCTCCACCGCGCCAGAAGGACGCCGAGCGTGTGCTCGCCGCGCGCGCCCACGCGCCGAGCCACCTCCTGCTTCCGCCGCTTCTGGACGCCTCCACGAGTGCCACGGCACCTCCCCGACCCCCTCTCACTTCTCCCTCGCTCTCTGGACCCCTCCTCCTCCTCTGGTTCTCTCCCCTGCACCGCCCGAACGCCGCTCGCCGTCGCCGTAGCTACTGCCCTCGCCGAGCCCCGTTGCCGTGTCCCACTGGTCCGCCGTCGATCACCGCTTCACCAAGCCGAAGGACGCACCCGCGGGACGCCTGAAACAACGCCACCGTCTTCGTTTCCACCGCCGGCCGCCGGAGATCCCCCTCGATGCTCTGCTCGCTCCGGTGCCTCCCCGAGCTCGCCGAGGCCACCGCTGCACCCGCTGTGAGCTTCTGTGTCGTTTCCCCCTCTCCCCTTGCTCGTTTTCTTCCTCTAACATCGATGCCCGTCGGAGCCGAGAGCTCTTCGCCGCCGGCCATGTCGCCGCCGTGGCCACCGTTGCCTAGAGCTGCAACCGAGCACACATGCGTGCTCAGTGCACCCCCAGGAGGCCGTAGCACCCCTCCTTGCCTCCTGCCGTGCTCCCCAACACCGAAACCGAGTGCGCCCGAGCTCCGGCCGCCGCGGTCGAGCTCCTCGCCATCGCCTCCGGCCACCCCAGGCCCGACTGGCGCCACCGCCCGACGCGCGCTGGTCTGGGCTCTCGAACGAGCCCAGCCACGTTGCGAACGGGGCACCACAGCCCACACCCGAGTGCCCCGCCGTGTCTGCTGCCGCCGGCGGCTAAACGCCGGCGTTTTAACCCCGGTTGACCAGGGGGTTTGACCTCCCCTGGCTCACTAACATGCGGGCCCAGCCCGCCTAATTAACCCAGGTTAGCTTAAGCTAAATGCTAATTAACCCAGTTAGTTAGGTTAGTCACTGACACGCGGGACCCACTGGTCAGGTTTGACCTGGACCGCGCTGTTGACCTGCTGACGTCACAGTGACGCAATGCTGACGCAGTATTACATTTTCTGGATTTATTTTAATCAGGAAATTCCAGAAAATAGTATAAACTTCTAAAAATCATATAAAATCAACCATAACTCCAAATGAAATAATTTATATATGAAAAATGATCAGAAAAATCCAATCTACCCATTTGTACCATCTCCATACATGTTAGAACAACTTATGACTACTGTTTAGGACAACTCAATTAAATGGCACTTAAGAAATCACATATGGAGTTTGAATTTGAATCTTTGATTCAAGCCAACTCCATTTAACTTGCTGCTAGTTGCATTAGCCCAAACCACAGCATATTGCCATGTCATGATCATGCATCATATTGTGCATTGCATTGATCGTGTTTCTTCTCTGTTTGCCGGTATTTGTCCCCTCTCGGTAGACGTTGCTTCGACGTTGTGATCGTTGACACTAATGAAGACTCAATGCTATCTTCAGAAGTGCCAGGCAAGCAAAACCCCCTTGCTCATTCCGATACAATCCCACTCTCTCACTCCTGCTCTCTTTTACTGCATTAGGACAACAACGATCTATCTGTTACTTGCTGCGGTAGCTGAACCCCTTTATCCTCTGCATGACCTGTCATTGCCACAGTAAATAGATGAAACCCACTAGCATGAGTAGGAGTTGTTTGAGCCCTGCTGTGCCTACTCATTCATGCTTGTTTGTCATGCCTGCTATTGCTTAGAGTTGTGTCAGGTCTGATTCATCGGGAATGAATTGGAAGTGGTGAACATGTCCTACTGTGTGAGAGCTAAGTGTGTGAACACGGTTTGGTAAAGGTAGCGGTGAGAGGCCATGTAGGAGTACATGGTGGGTTGTCTCATTGAAACCGTCCTCAGGAACTGAGTTCTGTGTTTGTGATCCATGAACAGTTACTACCACGCATTGGAATGCTTAAGTGCCCCTCTCGACTTATTAATCAACCTGATCTCTGTCCAGGAGTTGCAACTAGTTTCTGGTGTTTGTAGGTAGTGTTAGTAGTCTACCAAGTGGCACCCGGTACAGGTGGGCTTGGGACAGACTAGGCACACGTGGCCTGGTGTACCGAGTGGCACCCGGATGGTGGGCTCGGGAACCCTGCACACATCGTTTGGGGCCGTGAGCGACACCCCGGCCGGATCTCCTTGCGGATGGAACCCGAATAGGCGATAAACCTGGACTAGAGACTTGTGTGGTTAGTCAGGTCGTGGCCGACTCCCTCGCCAGGTTTCCGCTTGAAGGTTGCCGAGGTACACGACGTGTACATGGTGGTAAGTGGCGAGAGCGTGTGTGACGAAGTACACCCCTGCAGGGTTAATATGATCTATTCGAATAGCCGTGTCCGCGGTAAAGGACTTCTAGGTTGCCTATATCAGTTCATAGACAAGTGAAAGTGGATACTCTAAAATGCGCAAGATAAGCATGAGTGCTATGGATGGCGTTCTCGTAGGGAGACGGGAGCGGATCCATAGTGGTGTATTGATATGGTGAATATGTGGACTCGTGTGCGCCACCTCAAAAGAGTTACTTGCAGTCGTAGTTCAGGATAGCCACCGAGTCAAAGCTGGCTTGCTGCAGTTAAACTCCACCACCCCTTTTGTTGCTACCGATGCATATGTAGATAGTTCTGATGTAAGTCTTGCTGGGTACATTTGTACTCACGTTTGCTTATTTTATGTTTTGCAGAGAGACGTCAGTCTCGCTAGTAGTTCCGTGTGGACTTCGACGTTTAGCTTGTTACCTCAGCTACGATCTTGTGCCCTCGGCAGGATCTGGTAGATAGTCAGGCTTCGCAGTTTTTTTTCTTTTGTAGATGTCTGTACTCAGACATGTTAAGCTTCCGCATGTGCTTTGACTTGTATGCTCTGAATGTTGGGTCATGAGACCCATGTTTGTAATATCTGGCTCTTCGGAGCCTAATGAATAAATACTCTGAGTCGTAGAGTTTTGTTGTGATGCCATGTTGTATTTGCACATATCGAGCATATTGTGTGTATGATTGAAATGCTTGGTATGTGTGGGATCCGACAATCTAGTTGTCTATCCTTAGCAGCCTCTCTTATGGGGAAATGTAGTCTAGTGCCTCCTTGAGCCATAGTAGTCCGCTACAGCCCGGTTCACCGGAGTCCTGCTAGCCCAGCACTACTGCTCTGGACACTTGACTGGCCGGCATGTGTTTCATATCGTTCCTGTGTCTGTCCCTTCGGGGAAATGTCACGCGATGACATCCGGAGTCCTGCCTAGCCTGCTACAGCCCGGGTTCCCGGAGTCCTGTTAGCCTAGTGCTACAGCCCGGATTCGCACGCTGCTGACCGACACGTTCGATGTTGATTCATGTATGCCTGTCCCCATACGTTAGTGCCGCTTTGGGTTCACGACTAGCCATGTCGGCCCGGGTTCTCTGTCATATGGATGCTAGCGACATTGTCATATACGTGAGCCAAAAGGCGCAAACGGTCCCGGGCCATGGTAAGGCGACACCCGTGGGAGTACCGTGCGTGAGGCCGCAAAGTGATATGAGGTGTTATAGGCTAGATCGGTGTGACTCGGAATCGGGGTCCCGACAACCTCCAGCTCTGGCTGGGGAGGCACGACGATGGCGACGAAGCCAAGGTCGCCTTGATGCCCGCGCAAGACCTCGTCGGCAGCGACAGCAACCTCTGCGCCCAGCTTCAATAGCCCCGGCGTCACCAACCCCACCGACGGTGCGCTTTAGCAAAATCCTAATGCACTCCATGCGGCGCTGACTACTGTGGATGGGGTGTGCGGCCGCCTATTATGACTAGCGGATCAGGCGTGCCATTAATATGGAGCAGTGGGAGCGAGGTGGGTGGCGGTCAAAGGGTTGGCTCGCCTCCCGGTGAGCCTGCGCAGCGGACTACTGGCATGCCTGCCGTCATTTCACACAGCTACTAGCATGCCCCACTCTGAGTGCGCAGCGAACACACGCATGCCTCGGCCTCCCGGTCTGCCTGCTAGCATGCGTCTCGTCAACTCATGCATGCTCGTACGGCACACGAGACGCCTGTGCGGCATGTATTATATTGATTTATCCTTTTTAATTATTAATTCTACCGCTTTATTGCTTAACCGAAGCACTGCACTCACATTGTTGGTCTAAAGCACACAGTTTGAATAAAGAGTTTGTTTGCGATATTGGTTGATAATTATTTATAATTTGCTGTATGTAAGAAGATTATATCAAAACTTGTCTCAAATTTGAAAATAATAATAATATCACAGTGTATTGGTGTCCATAGGATACCACGATAAGTTTCATGAATTTCAACTTAGTTTTGTATTTATTGGATTTTAAATTCAAGATTCTAGATGTTAGAAATTTCTTGCATCAGGACGATTTTGCAATCCATTTTTGTGCACTATCATGGGTCTCATGTAGATCAAATTTGATTTTTGCACATTTAAATCTCTGGGAAATCAATCAATGTATAAAAAAGGACAGTGTTATCTAATTTTTTTCAATTTTCAACACTAAACTCATTTGGTCGCATGTTTGCTGCAGAAAAAGTTTGACATGCATCTTTGGGCCAAATGCACGCGGTGGTCCTAGGACACTCACTCGCGTGGGCCCGCGAGGTCGCCGTCCAGCACTATGACATGCAATGAGAGAGGTTAATTTGACCAACAACGATGGTCAGTTTTTGTTTTTTGTTCTACGTACGGTAGGAGTATATATATATAGTACGCATTGAAGAGGGTGGCCGGGGCAATACTACATGTCATATAGGACACTCACTCGCGTGCGATGCTTCCATCCGTGGGCCTGCGTGGTTGTCCTCCATCACTTTGACCCAGCAAGGAGGTTTCTTTTTGGGTTGTGTTGTTGTAGGAGTATATAGTATGCATCGAAGAGGGGAGGAGGGGGCCGGGGCAGCACATATATACTACACACACGTCATGAATCGATCTCGCTCCGTGTGGGGACTTTTCAGTTTTCGAGGCAGGTGCTGCAAAGAAGTTGTGCATATTGGGTATTAAAAACATCACCAACACATTGGGCCATGTGCAGATGATGGTTGTCACTCATTAGCCTACGACTCTTCTGGCCATGGGCCCGCGAGGTCATCGTCCATCTAATATATGACACAATGAGAAAGGTAATTTGACGAACTAGAAGGAGGATTATTTTCGGGTTGTGTTACGGTTCCTAGGAGTATATATTACGCGTCAAAGAGGGGAGGGGGCAACATATATATACTACATGTCATGAACCTCGGTTCGTGTGGGGGACTTAAAGGTTTCCGAGGTAGGTGCCACATCAAACTTTTGCATATATATTAGGTATTCAAACATCACCACCACACATCTCCATACATGTGTTTGGCCCACAAGCAAGCGATGGCGGTTTTCCTCTAGCACTCACTCACGGGGTTTTCAGCGAGATGCTTCGTCCATCTCTGTGTGCCTGCTTGGTCAATCACTTCGATCAAGAGTGATAGAGGTTAATTTGACTTATAATTAAGAGGGGATTAAATTTTGGTTCGTCTTATACGGTTCGGTACATTCAACTATACTTCAGGCGCATGTGTACACATGAATCCCTCCCACCGGGTCGAAGTGGGGGGTGGCAAGCACGCGATATATCATGAACCAAATCCGTGTGGGGATTGTGCGTTTTTTGATGCATGCATGCGCCACATCAAAATGTTGTGCTTTTGGTATTCAAACATATATGCATGCATCACGCATGTCCATACATATGTTTGGGGCACATATATACATATAGTGGTTGTCTTTGGACACTCTCCCTCGCTTGGTTATCATCGACGACCTATATATTCATGGGCCCGCGTGGACATCCATCACTTCGATCAACAATGCGAGAGAGGTTACCAGTGTTCACGTTACCGTATAGTCGTACGTTGATCATGGTGAGATTCGAGACCTAAGTTCGAGGGCTCGCATACAGATGAATCCCTATATATATAGTATACTACGCGGCGTGAACCCTCGCTCCGTGTGGGGACTTTTCAGTTCCAAAAGCACGCGGCCACATCAAAGTTGTGGATTGGGTATATTCAAACACCACATGACACTTCATACATATGTTTGGGCCACATGCATGAAGTGGTTGTCTTCAGGCACTCCCTCGCATTGTTATCGGCGACAAGCTAGCCTATTTTGTGGGGCCGCGTGTGGAACGTCAATGCATGACTTTGACCCAACAAACAAGAGAGGTTATACGACCAAGGTGGTGATTCTTCTTGGGCAGTCTTACAATACGCCTTGGTGAGATGCGCCCTCCCACTGACTCAAAGTGTGTGTGTGGGGGGGGGGGGGCACAATACTACTTCGTACTAGATGAAACCTCCTGGGGGTCGGGGATGCCTGGTTAATTTGCGATGCACATGTGCCACATCAAATTTGTGATTTGGTTATTTAAATATCATAGCATATTGTTTTCACACACACACACACGTACACACACACACACACACACATCAGGCCACCCGTAGGTGTGGTTGGTAAGTGGTCTCACCCATCTAACGCCAGAAGAACACATCTATGGGCCCGCACACGGTCCACATTTGATCGGAAGCAAAAGGGGGAGGGGGTGATGTACTCCTTTCGGTTTTGTGTTACGGTATGGTGAGATGTCAGACCTAGCTATTTGGGGGCATGCTCATAGCTAGGATTCCCCTCCCGGCAACACAAAGTGTGTGTGTGTGTGTGTGTGTGTCTGTGTGTGTTTGTGTGTGTGTGTTTGTGTGTTTGGGGGGGGCGCTAGCAATAATAGCGTGCACTTTGTGCGACAGGTGTCACATCAAAGTTGTGCATTGGGTATTTGAACATCAAACCACCCTTTTCATACATATATTTGGTCCACATGCAAGTGTGTTCGTGTTCTGACCCTTTCCTGCGTTTTTCGGCCAAATTTATCAACATCAGACGAGTTGGACACATCAACCGTCTATGATCGGGTACGAAACAGACACGATTACCTAGGACTACCCATGTGTCGCACCCCTGCCCCTGTCACCCACATGATCATAGTAGATTGTGCTCCACGAGGCTTCCCTCCCCTTCTCGAAAATATCTACTCCCTCGTACTCTTGAAAACATCTACCCGCGTCCGCATAGATGGTTTTTCTGCTTGATAGAACACGATTAGTATGTTTGGACCATGTGCGATGTCTGTTACTCCCGCTCTGCTTCAATCAGTAGATCCAAATTTTCAGTAGCCTGGCATTTTACTCCCGCCTCCATCTCGCAATTTCAAAAATATCTGCTCGACTGGAGTGTTTTTCTGTTTGATAGCACATGATTATTATGTTTTAACCGTGTGTGATGTCCATTACTCCCGCCCCGCTCTGCTTCAATCCCTTGATCCAAATTTTCGGTAGCCCCACCATTTTACTCCCGCCTAGTAAAATTTTCAGTACCTGTGGCATTTCCTCGAACACCACCTTGGACCCCCTCAACACCCCCCCAAATCCTTCGCTCACCCCAATCCGCCGCTCACACACATACACACCACCCCTCCCTTGCTCCAAACATAGCTAGGTCGCCGCCGCCATGCCGCCTCCATCGTCAACCTCTGCCGGTCTGCCCATGTAGTTTACCCACCGATATACATACCCTCGCTGCCCTGAATTTCTTAGATGACGCCTACGAAACGTCCCCTTTCCCAGAGATCCCCATCCCCAGCCCTCGCCCACTCCAGAGCGTCTCAGCCTAAGCCGGGCTAAGCTGCCTGGGGAGCTCGAGGAGCGAATTGCCCAAAAGAGCTTTACCACGGCCTCTTCGCCCGACGTCGGTGAGGTGGCCACCGAGGAAGCTGACCACAATGACTCACTACAAAAAAAAGACACATCCCGTGACATTTTGGGATGAACGAATTTTTTTCTATCATACATATGACACTTCTATGACGATAATTGTGACAAAACCCGGTATCATCATAGATGTGGTGGGCTCCTACTTCTATTACAAAAAATCATGACAGAAAATGGGCTTTTCGTCCTGGGCGGGCCGGAGACGCAGCTGCATGACATTCTTTGGGCCATCCATGACGGAAAAAACCGTGGTAGAAGCGAGGGGGAGGAAAATTTCGGGGAGTTCCCGGTTACGGTGGGAGGTCGGGGGCCGAGCGATGCGCGTTTCTCTCGTACACGTACGCGCATCTGTGCGAGGCGTTGACTCTAACTGAACCCGAGCGAGGCGTTGGGCTCTAACTGAACCCGAGCGATTGCACTGCAGGCTATGCGTTACTGAACCCGAGCGATTGATTGATGGCTGTTAACTGAATCCGATCGAGCGATTCCTTCGCTACTGCTGCTAACTGAAGCCGATCGATTGGATGAACAGGACCCCGTGGTGTGGAGGGCTGGATGAACAGTAGACAGTGGAGGGGTGCCCGTGGAGGGGTAGTTGAACAGGACCCCGTGGTTTGGAGGGCTGGATGAACAGTAGACGGTGGAGGGGTGCCCGTGGAGGGGTGGTTGAACAGTAGCCGGTGGAGTAGCGCGCGGTGGAGGATGGATGAACAGGAGCCCGTGGAGGCTGGAGGAGGTCGACGGTAGCCCGTGGAGGCTGGAGGAGGTCGACGGTGGAGATGAACAGTATCCCGTGGAGTCCCGTTTTGCGGTACGCCACGCCCCTCGCGATGAACAGGACCCCGTTTCGACCGTAGAAGGTCCGTTTCGTCCGTTTTGCGGTACACCACACCCCTCCCGATCAACAGGACCCCCGTTTCGACCGTAGGAGGTCCGTTTCGTCCATTTTGCGGTATGCCACACCCCTCCCGATCAACAGGACCACCGTTTCGACCGTAGGAGGTGCGTTTCCTCCATTTTGCGGTACGCCACACCCCTCCCGATCAACAGGACCCCCGTTTCGACCGTAGGAGGTCCGTTTCCTCCGTTTTGCGGTACGCCACACCCCTCCCGATCAACAGGACCCCGTTCTGAACGTAGGACGTCCGATTCCTCCGTTTTGCGGTACGCCAGGCCTTGTTTCCATTGCCTGTTCCGTCCGAGCCCTCCCAATGAACACGACCGCGCATTCCGTTCCGACCCAGCCGGTTGGCTCCCACGCGTTCCGTTGCCTCCCGATGAACATGACGCATTCCATTGCCTCCCCATGAACACGACGCATTCCGTTGCCTGCCCATGAACACGACGACGATGTTGTTTCTCCGTTCCGACCCAGCCATGTACACGAGCCCTGGCCGTACATATGCGCGAGTAGGCGTTCAAGACGCCGCCCGTATGTACACATACGTGGCCGTATTTTCTTTCTTGCACCCTGGCCGCTGTACGTACGTATACATGCTACGTGCGCGCCTCTAGTACGACACGTACGCGCCTCTACTACGACATGTGCGCACCTCTACATCCACTAGTATATATGTACGTACACGTTCGCGACCAGAATGACAAAGCTACGTACGCTTCGACCAGGTGGGTCCCGACTGTTAGGCACTTCCTTGCGTGCAAAGATGTAGCTGGTGGGTCCCAGCAGTCAGGGGGGCGAATCGTTTTTTTGGCCCGGACGCACTTCCTTGCGTGCGAAGATGTAGCTGGTGGGTCCCAGCAGTCAGGGGGACTAATCGTTTTTTTTTGCCCAGACGCACTTCCTTGTGTGCGAAAATGTAGCTGGTGGGTCCCAGCAGTCAGGGGGAAACGTTTTTTTCACGAACTACGGTGGCCCGTCCGATGGGTCCCCACTGTCAGGTGGAGGAATCATTATTTTGCGCGTAATAAGGAGGCACTTCCTTGCTGCGGCCGTGGACCCAGCTGTCAGCCTCTCCACGTACAGTCCACGTCCGATGGAAGTCATTCCTTGACCACGTTGACTGCGCCGCGCCGAGAGCACCACGGCGGTGGACGACGGCGAGGACTAGGAAGGGGACGACTCGGAGCCGGGGAAGACGCAGCAGTGGATGCCCACGCGAAGAGGAGTACGAGGGTTCACTGGTTCGGCTGCGGTGTGAGGCTGCTGTCGCCGCAGAATAACAGGGGGTGTGGGTGAGTAGATGGATGGCCTGGCCAGCGGTGGGATTAGTAGGGGCGGTGAGGCCTCCGCGGCATCACAGCCGGCAACGGGAGGTAGGAGCACGCGGCACGACCGGCGCTGTTTTGGGCGGCTGGAGCAAGAAGACCTGAGGTTGAAGAAGCACTACTGCCATTGGATGAACATCGTATGGTAATAGGAGCTAGAATCGTTCATATTGACTAAGTTGACAAAGCCCTCCGTCCCCATCAACTTGGTAGGCCCACAAGTCAGCCTCCCACTATGCTGGGTTCCAGCTGGCGGGGGAGTATTCATTTTTTTGTGCGTAATAAGGAGGCACTTGCGTGCGAAGATAGCTGGTGGGTCCGACATGTCAGCGGGGGGCACGTTATTTTCGCGAAATACAGAGGCCCTTCCGGTGGGTCCCAGATGTCAGGTGGAGGAATCATTATTTTGCGCGTAATAAGGAGGCATTTCCTTGTGTGCGGCCGTGGACCCAGTTGTCAGCCTCTCCACGCACAGTCTACTTCCGATGGTGTCGTTCGTTGACCACGTGGACCACGCCGCGCCGAGCGCATCCAAGGGGGTGGACGACGGCGAGGCCCCGGACAGCAACGAGCCGGAGATGGGAAGACGCGGGAGTAGAGTCGCAGACGGAAAGGTGTACGAGGGTTAACTAGTTCTAGTGCGGTGTGGTTTGGCAGTCGATGGAGAAGAACAGGAGGTGTGGAGGGGTGGAGGAATGGCCTGGTCAACGGTGGAGTAGCGCTTCATAGCGAAGCGTGCTAAGTAGAGCTGTAGTAGCAGGAGGCGGGAGGTGGTCCTGGCGGCGCTAGAGGAAGAAGACGAGAGATTGAAGATGGATGCCGGTCGTTGGATGTAAATCCAATGGCTAACATGTCAGAATCATTTGTTGACTAAATTGACAACGACTTGCGTTGGCTTCGACCTATTGGCCCACATTTCAGCCTCCAAAAATGTGGCACGTATTCAACCCATTTTTTTAGAATTTACAGTCTTTTTTTTTGCGCGGTAGAATTTACAGTCAATTTGATCATTTTTTTTGAATTACAGCCATTAGTTGGGCTGGGTGAACAAATAATGTAGCGTCCATGCGGCCCTATTATTTTATTTCCTAAAAAATTACAGGCCATTTGCACTTTCTCGAAATACACGATTTTGCTGGGCTGATTCTAATTATAATGTTGGGTTGGGCCAGCAATGTTATCACAAAATAAAAAGGGGCTGAGCATTTTGTGATAAATATATTTAAATAATAAGTGATATTATTACATTCGTCCTTAAATCTTACCAAGCTTTTGTACACAATCACTAGGATTTTCGTGCCAAAACAATCTAGGATTTTATTTGTTAAGAGATTATTTTTATAAGTTAATAAGATGTGGGATATTGTTTTCTTACATATGTAAGTACCTGTTAAATATATGATGACAATAAAAATAATATATAATAACATATAAAATAATTTAAATATATATAATATAGTTAGAAGGGAAACATAAGTTGGACCTCGCGTTCCTATTCTTATATAGAAAAAAAACAGATCTCTGCGTTTTCTTCAAAAAAATACATAAATTGGGCTGCCAAAAATAAAACCTCGGATGGGAGGTCCATAGCCCGGTCGATACATGACGGCCCTAAGAAAATACAAACAGGCCTATGGACCTCCCATCCGAGGTCGTGGGCTGCATGTTAAAAATGAAAGCCTAGACGGGGCAGCCCAAAACAACGTCCAACACTTGCCAAAACTTCGTCCCTCGTTTTCTCTGTGTTTCGCACACTCGACATTGTGTGGGCATTTTGACTGTGCATCATATGAAGATGTGCTATGCATGAATGTTGATCAGCATGATGTTAACTGGCTGGTAGTTCCATTTTCGACCATGAATAAAACTTCCAACATGATGTTAACCCTGTTTGAAAAGGCCGTGTTAATATAAATGCTATGCCTCTGAAAGTTGCAGTTTCATATGCTCAATACTGCCAATCTGAAATTCAAAAGACATTCATATCTGAAAGTACTCTCAAAATACACAACACAAAACACAATTCACAACCTGCAATTCCTCCTGACAATTCACAACCTGCCCGACTATTGGGCTGGGGGGGGCAGCCCCCTCCAATTCCTCGGCGGCAGACTGCCGCCCCGTGAGACGATGTGAACGGCGAGGGAGACGATGGCGGGGAAGCATCGTCGGGCCAACTGCTTTTCTCCTCTTGCAGTTGGGTTCGGGTGACGAAGACTCCACCGGCTCGCTCTGGCAGGACACCCTCACAAACGGCACCCTGTAGATGCTCGATCCTTCAATCTCTGGTGGATGCTCCATCTGGGATTGATACTCCCACCACCGCTCCCTCACGATCGGATTCGGTAAATCTGTTTGCTCCATGGCCCAGAGGAGCAGCTCTATGTACTCCGGCGCGACTCCCTCCGGGAGTATCGCCGCCTTTTCGCTCTGTTGCAAATATTTGGCCATGGATGTCGCCGTCGCCGCTAGTTGGTCCTTGTTGTCAAACCAAGATTGTATCTCCAACATCCTAGCTAGCTTCACAGGGTCGCCGTCTGCGATCCTCACGTATCAGTTGTACTCCTCCATCGATCTACTTCTCCACAGCACCTTCACTCGCCGGTGGTGGTTTTTGAATGGAAGAGGAGAGGAGCAGCGCTGGTTTTGGATTAGAACGGGAGAGGAGCGACGCTGGTTTTGGACTGGAACAGGAGAGGAGGGGCGGTGGTTTTGAAATGGAAGAGGAGAGGAGCGGCACTGCATTTAGATTGGAACAGGAGAAGAGCGGCGGTGGTTTAAGAGGAGAAGAGCGGAAGAGCGGCGCTGGTCTTGGAAGTATTTTTTTGTTGTTTTGCGTATTTTGGGTCAAAGTTTGACCACGTACTGTATTTGACAAGCAAAATGTGAATGCATGTCACCAAAAATTGTATCGTTTGGTTCGTATCTGAATGTACTTTCAAATTATATTATTTTTGCAACGTATAACATATATTTTATGTGTGAAAATCACGGTCAATTATGACCCAGAATAAAAGGGAGACTAGTTAATGTGGGGTCGCTTTCTTAATTGAAGGGTAAATTGATTTTGATTTTGATCCAGTCCAAGCGCGTCGGCCCTCTCGTCAAATCCTAAACTGCTGCCGCACGCTCCTCTCCCTCTTCTCCATTGCAAAACCACCTCCTCTCCTCTCCATCATATCCATTCCAAAACGACCGTCTCGCCTCTCCCTCGTCTGATCTTCTCCATTGCAAAACCACCTCCTCTCCTCTCCATCATCTCCATTCCAAAACCACCGTCTCGCCTCTCCCTCTTCTGATCTTCTCCATTGCAAAACCGCCTCCTCTCCTATCCATCATCTCCATTCCAAAACCACCGTGTCGCCTCTCCCTCTTCTCTATTGCAAGACCACCGTCTGTCCTCCCATCTTCCAAAGCTAGCACCGGACCAGTCAGAAGGACATCTATGGAGAGGATGCAGCAGCGAATCAGGCAGATCGCCGACGGCGACCAGGCAAAGTTAGCCAGGTTGAAGGAGATCCTTAGTTGGTTTGACAATGAGTGGGAGATTTCAAGGACGGTGCGGGCCATGTGGCAATGTATGCGGAAGAGCGAGACGGCGGCGATGAGGGCGGCGATGTACATGTACTCCTCGGCGGCAGTCATGCCGCAGTCCTCCGAGTTCATCGAGTATCTCCTCTAGGCGATGGAGCAGACAGATTCACCCGAGGCGACAGTCAGGCGGAGGTGGTGGGCGTACAGGTCGATGGTCGAGCACCCAGAGGATAACGAATCGATCGAGTATGGTGTGCCCTTCGTGAGGGTGCAGAGCCAGCCGGAGCCACAGGAGTATTCGTTCTTCAACCGCAAGAGGAGGCCGGATGGCGCGACGCCGCTTCCCCGCCGTTCTCCACGTTTCCGTCGACGCTCGCCTCGTTTCAACGGCGGCGGTAGGGTTTAAGGTAAGCTTCACACTAACCTAATCTTCTACCTGCTCATGCTTACAATCAGTGTGACAGCTAATGAAAACCATGCTTACAATCAGTCTCCGAGTACTACGCCAATCACCCTAAAATAGCTCTGGACCTTTGGGTCAAAGTTGTGACACAATGTACAAATAAAGAAAAATAGATTGGTGCTTCTTTCAGAAAAGAGCACTCCCTAGAAAACTGCCAATATAAGCTACTAGTATTTGGTTAGATGATTTGCTGCCGAGAAAGATTCGTCCACAGAGAGCGCCACACATCCCACTGGTGGTGGTGGATGCCAATGCATGCATGCAGCATGGTTGGTGTCAGTAATTTTTACTTGGCACACCTCGCACTCTGCATATATGCCGGTTCCATACGTACATTTGTGCAGTTCCACCAAAATGCAGCTGAATAACCCTGTTTGCACAGATAATGAAAAAGCGTGATTACATTATAGTGGCACTAGTTGACGAAACACACAAAATAAATAGAAGAAAATATTGCGATAGTATCATAGTATGCCATGCTGCGAGGGCGAGATGGGCCCTGCAACGCCTCATACGGTACGCCTCATACTGGACATCGTCCCAAGTCTCCCAGATACCCCTTTTGCCAGTGATGAACATCAGTGTACATCGGTAGTACAAGGAGGCGCCTTGAGACATTCAAATATCTATTTTTGTACATAACAACTAAAATTAAGCACCCCAGTTTGCAGAAACGCTTAAACATTAACAATGGGACTAGTTGATGAAACATACATTAACAAAGAGAAGCACTTTCTTTATCTACATTGGAAATGAAATGATAGATATGACACTCGCTCTATTTTAACTGTATTATTACTTCATTTTATCAGTGACACTAGGGTCAAGCAGGTGGCAAACGAGGTGTACCGTGCGTCGCAAGGATGGAGGCCGGGGGTGCTTAGACTGGGATGCTGAAGCTGGCTCTTTCAGTCACCAACATGGATGATTCAATTCATGGGACCTTTTGGTGCAGTTCACCTAAAATGAAGCAATGTCCCGTGAGCTAGCAGCTTCTTCTTCAATTTTTTTTAGAAAAGGGCTCCAGCCCCGGTTCCATTTCCATCAGAAAATGAAACCCACAGAGCTTATTCTTCATTAGTTGCAATAAAATTGAGCAACATCAAGGTTGGTTGTGAAGCTCCTGGAATGCTCAACTATAATTTGGATATCATTTGTGCAGTTCAACTAAGATCGAGCGTGAAATGTATATCTCTGTTTGCACAAAAAAGGTGGAAAGGAGGGTGACTAACAAGTGATGAAACATGAATCAAATGAAAAGAAGCATGTTCCTTATCTGAATGGCAATCCTACAAGGACAGTAGCAATTTCTAAAGCACTGGCATTGCTAGATATTAGTGTGGGCATTAGGATTAACTATGACAACCGTTAAATACGACATTACTTTGGGCACGGGAGAGTAGGCGGACCAGGACAGTTGCATTTCTAACGAAAAGAACCAACTTATCTTAATGGGAAATTTTAGCAGGACATATAAAGAAGTGCCATTGATTCATATTACTAGAGGCATTACATTGAAAACAACATTGGTTTAACGTGTCATTACTTTTAACAGTGGGACTGCTACATTTTACTAGTGGCATTACATAAGAGTGGCTCGGGGCAACAAACATCAGAACAGGATATCTGGGTTGGTCCCATTTTTGTTCGGTATAGCCACCTTATACTGTGTGAGGCTAGCAAATCTAGTGCTGGACTTACTCTGTTGACTTGTCCCCCAGTCCCCACTTTCTTTCCTTTTTCAACCAATAGATCGGGTTTATATTGAGTTTGTACTGTGTTTCCCTTTATTTCCCTATTAGACCTAGAGACCAGTTGGATAGCCAGTCTCTGCTACTTTTTGCCCCCATTATTTCCTCTTTCAACCAAGTCCTAGATTCAGGTAACAAATCCTCCCCCACCCCCACCCCCTTTCTTCCTTGTTTGAACCAAGTAGTACTAGATTCGAGTGCATGAACTAGTTTTACCTCTTAAACATAAAAAATTAGGTGGTTTTCGAACAGCCGATCGATCCTATCTATGAGGGGGCTGAGAAATAGTAAAAGATACAAATGCAGCAACGTCAGGAGCTCGAGAAGTAGAGCAAGGCCGGTTTCGAAGGAAGTTATACCTGATGGTCGCCGAGATGTCGCTAGGTGGGCGGCGGGAGGCCGGATCTTCCCACACTACGGCAGTGAGGAAGAAGGGGTCGGAGGCCCTCCCTCGCCAGCGGTGCTTGGGAGAGAACGGCAAGGCAGGCTGATCGGGACGCGCCCAGCTGTGGGTAAGAGCCATCGTGAAGGACGACCGCGTGAACGTTGCACCTTCTCACCTTCCTCGGCGGAGAGGATCCGGCTGGATCTGTGACCAGCGGTGAGCAGAGAGAGAGAGAGTGTGTGGCCACCGCTGTCCTGTTTAGATCTGGAGAGGCCGAGACAGTGTGAAGAGAGCAACACTAGCAAGCAAGCGCGGAGCCTCCTGCCTATATAGTGGAGTAGTACTAGTTTTCTTTTGTCTGCCGGAGCCGGCTTGACCTCGTCAATGACTGTCGAGAAGTCTTCATGCACGTGGCCCGGAGGCGCATTTGTCATCATTTTGATCTGAAGCACCGAATTATAACATATAACACGAAAAAATGCTACATGACAAGAAATCATAACCTCACTGCCCAAAGGAGACAACATGAATCCCGACGGACAAACTAGACGAGGAACAAAGCTCAAATTAAAGATAAACTCGTAAAAAAGGGGTCTATCGATAGATGTCCTAATTAACATAGCCGACTTGACCTAGATGGCAGCCGAGTAGTCACTGTTCATGCATGTGCCCCCAATGAGTAGCCCAAATCAGTTGTCGCTGTTTAACCCTCGCAGTGATCCGAAGCACATGATACCTAATTTTGCGAGATGACAAGAAACCTTTTTTTAGATTTCTCACCACAACTACAGCCATGTACAACACAGCCTGCACGATATGTACACAATAGCCAATCCAGGCATGTCTGCTAGAGTCTGGTCACATGCATGGACGAACTGATCTTCCGTGTCTTGCAGGGACCGTCCAGGCACCAACGTAGTACAACACTTCTCTAGTACTGTCGCTCGTCTCCCTCTTCTATTAAGTCACCCGACTCGCGGGGCCGGGGAGTGTGCCTATGGTCGGTTCGCAATTGTCGTCCCACATGTGTGTGCAAACGCAATATGACGCGCGTTCCATTCGGAGAGCAGCGTGCCAGACCGACCGACCGTCTGGGGTGCGACGCGAACGCGACGGGCGTGCTGTATACTCCGTACATGTGTACCGCCGTTTTCTAGACGCTTTGCTCCATGGCGCGGGCGCAATCCATGGATACAAAATTAGTATACTGTATACTATTTAAAAGTCGAGGGCGGGGCTTTTCCTGCGCGGTAGGCGACGGGGCAGTTGCGCCTAGTCGGTTCGACAGAGACGCGAGAAGACGAGGGAGTAGGCTGCTGCAAACGTAGGGTTGTGTGATTTGACAGCGAGTTACTGCTGGATAGGTGGGGCCCCATAATTTGACTTGCCATTATCATTTTAAATGCGGCGCTACGACCGGCGTGAGTCTCCCGATTCCTGACCACCTCCATACAGGTGCCTCTCCCAATGTTCCACCATGTAGTAGAGGCTGGCTCTTGCATGAGAGCCCACTTCTCCACTTTTTCCTTGCCTCTCTTTCCTCCACATATGCAAAAATGCCATGTAAAGCGCACTATTGTACTTACTTTTACTTGCTCCTACAGGTGCTTAAGCTTGCCACATAGGCATAAAGTCTGATGTGGCAAGTTAATCAAGAAGAGAGAGACTAGTTTGGTGACCCAAGGAAGAAACGGTGCTAAGCGCGTGTACCTAGGTGAAAAGACAATTTTGAGTCTATAGCTAATTAAGTGAAGCAAACTTAGCAACACCATTTCATTGGGAGAGGTCACTCCTTGGCAAATGCAATAAATACTAGTACTCCCTGTGTCCCATAATATAAGAACGTTTTTGACACTATATAAGAACGTTTTTGGCACTACACTAGTGTCAAAAACGTTCTTATATTATGGGACGGAGGGAGTACGAAGAAAGAGATAGAGAGGAGTAAAAAATACACGTATAGCCAACCTTATAGCCAACCTTGTTGTAGTATGAGTGACTAAGTGATGACTATGTTTGACATGCCAACATCAGATAGCCTAACGCACCGTGTTAAATCTCCAAGGGCGCGACCGCGCGAGCGACGCAACGGTCGTGGTAGGCGCGACCATGATACGGGCTGCTGGCAGCCCTTGGATCTGAGACCAAACGGTCGCATGCTAAGTTGCTGAAAATTTGCAGAATAACCCTCCAGGATAGGATATTCACCCATAGGTCTAGAATCACGCCATGCAACCGTTCGATCTCAGATCCAACGGCTCTCAGAAGACCGTATCATGGGAGAATGGAAAGCCACTACCCTGCCGTTCGCACGCTGACAGTTCGCTCCTACTTGTCCCCGCACGTCCTTCAATACTACGGCGGTTCGCTCCTAGTCGTCCCGTCCATTCACATTACGGCAGTTCCACTAATCCTAACCATCCTCCAAAATCCATGGCGTCCCAAATCACCACGATCGGCGGTGAGTACAAGGTTAGAACCATCACCGGCGATGAGTTCGACGTCATCTACACCCGTTGTTTCACGACGGTGAAAGGATGCCTTTCTCGCTTCAGACGCATGTTCGAAGACTCAGATGATGAGTGGGTCGCTGGGCTAGATGTTGAGTACACCATAGTCCTGGGACGAGAGAAGGATCTAAAGGACGAAGAGAGGAAGAAGCCCGCCGTGATCCAGGTTTGCGTGCATGACTTATGCTTGGTCTACCACATATGCCATGCCGACGTTGAGTGCCGGGATTTTAAGGACTTCCTCGAGAGCAACCTAGCCAAATTTGTTACTGTAGACTTTGGTAAGGACAAAGAAGTCCTGCGTCGGATAGGCCTCGTTGTAGGCAACACCTTCGACCTCCAGAAGAATCGGCTGGTGTCCTCTCGTCAGCCTTCAATGCTGACCCTGGCAGGAGCCATGGTTCATCCTTCGTACGGTAAACTGGAGAAACCTCCATACACGTTTCATCGTCATGCATGGCAGCGGAATGTACTAGATATAGACCACATCCACTATGCTTCAATGGATGGCTACCTTTGCTTCAATATCTACAAGGGTTGGATGAAGAGCAACAACCAAGTGCGCAGTTCAAGCAAAGAAGTATCGGCTAAGAGGAAGAGGGACAAGGACGAAGTCGAGGACATGGACGAGGACTCCGAGTAAGGTGGCAGTGTCGTTGCTCATGGTGGTTCTAATGCGGTGTCTACCGGAATAGTTGCAAAGTTTAATTTCAGGTGTGCTTAACTTAATTTGAGGGGTGTGTTGTGCTGAGCCCCCAGCAGAACTATGTTATGTTTCTTCTCGTTACTTCAACTCTTCAGTACGTACATACTAGTATTTCTTATATTTCATCTTTTAGTTGGTATAGTACTACCACTCATTTTTTCACATTATATACGTACAATATATATGGCCAACATCATATAGCCAGTAGTTTAGTTCTCAAAGAATTTCTGGGTGCTTAGTTTTGTCAAAGAATTCCAGGATGCTTAGAGGGTGCTTGGATCCAAGGGACTTAGTTTAGTCTGACTAAAAATAGTCTCTTTAAGAGGCTAAAGTTCCAAGCACCCCTGACTAAAGAGGGGCTAAAACTAGTCTTGAGACTAAAAATTTTTAGTCAGGGGTACCCCTACTAAAATGTGGATTAGTCCTCTCTCTACGCATTTAACTCCTCTCCTTTAACACAGGCGAGTTCTGGATTGGAGGGTTTGGAGGATAATAAATGCTTGTTAACTTGATTTTATCCTTTTTAGTATTTGGATCCAAGCATGGGTGAGGCTAGCATGTTTTAGTCCCACTACTTTTAGTCATGGGACTAAAACGTATCCAAGCACCCTCTTAGTTTTATTTGAGGGGTGGGTTGTGCTGGACACCATTATTGTGACTAGCCTTTTTAATAGTACTATATGCATAATTTGGTGACGAGCGCTCTCTATATGTACCGCCTTTTTTTTTAATTTCAAGTTTTGCTCCATGGTGCAATCCATCGATACTACTGCTGTACAAAAGTATACATTTTTTCAAAGGCTAGAGGGCGGGGCAGACTAGCTTGGTCGGTTTCACGAGAGGCGAGGGCCTTTGTGATTTGACGGCTCATTACTGCTGGAAGGCGGGGCCTTGTGATTTGACTGCTCGTATAAATGCGCTGACGACCTGATCGAGGAGGAGCAAAGAACCCTGCGGTATACTCAAGTTTTCCACTGGAGTAGTACTGCGACGGAGGAGCACGAAACACGGCAGCCTAGTGCCATATGGCGATAAAAAATGATCTAATTTGCTAGTCATCTCATTGTTAGCATTGTTCTATTCATTCCCTAAAAAAACCATTGTTCTATTCATGCCTCGCAGAGAACGTGACACGTGCGGCGAAACACCCGAAGCAAAAGATGAAACACAGGAGCAAAAGAAGAAGGAAGATTATCACCCCAAATGATCTAATTCGCCACGGAGTCATAACTGCTTCTTCATCGCCTCCACGACCTCCATCTCCTTGCACGTCTCCTCTGCCATCTTCTTCATTCTGTCCATGACGCGGGATTTCTCGACGCGAGCCTTCATCATCTGTTCCACGGCCGCATTACGTACCTTGACAGCAGCCGGGTGCTTGATGCAGAGCTTCGCCAACTCCTCCTTCTGTTCCATGACGAGGTCCTGCAGCATCTTCATCGAGGAACTACTATTCTCATGCAGCTTCTTCCAGCCGGTGTTCTTCTCCTTCAAGAGGTTGATCTCGTGGCAGAGCTTCGCCTTGTCCTCCTGAAGTCGCAGGATTTCGCTGGTCGCCTTCTTCTCCGAGGCAATGCTCTTCTTCAGTAGATCACCAAGCCGGCGGTCAACTCCCCCTGCTGATTGAGCTCAGCGGGCATGTCGTCGAGGCTCTCTTTCAGCAACTCCATCAAGACTTCGATGAACTCCTTCTGCTTATTGAGCTGATCGGGCATGCCGTCGAGGGATAACGACTCCAGCTCCGCTGGCTCGGCATGTTCGCCTCCGCGGCTAGGGCGCTCCTGGGAGCCATCGCCTGCCCGTGAGAGATCTTTCGAGGTCTCTGCGTGGCGGCGAGCCCTCTCTTTTTTTCCGCAGCCTTGGTTGCCGCTCCCTTGTTACGAGTAGTTCTTGACCTAGAGCTCTGCTCACCGGCCATGGCAACAACGGACGAAGAAGAAGCACTTATGAGGAGGAAAGGTAGAGTAATTTTCGGTTAGGTAGTTCCCCTTTTTATAACCTAAGTACTAGCACTAGTACTAATACCTGCATAGTGGGAACACGTTCAGGTTTGGTACGTACTAGTAGGTGTGAGCAGGCTTTCGAATGTGATGGGAACAAGGTAAAGATTAATTGATGGTTTTGGTTTTGAGGCCCGAAACGGCTCCCGATGAGTTTAGCGGAACATAAATTTCAAGTACTACACTGCTCAAATGCGTAAATATTATGTTACTATAAAAAATTGGTAGAAAATACGAAGGAGACCAATGGAAGTACTACTAGCAACCCACGATTTAACTACTCGCATGCGCGCAGTGGAGTAATAATGTCTTTCTTCCGCCCTCACGTCCACTCAATTTGCATGCGCTGTATTAATTGACCATAAATGAAGTGAACGACTTTACACACGTCAAATTATCACATGGGGTGGATCTTGGTACAAAATTGCGTCCGCCCGTGTACCCGCGTGTGCGTGCGAGGGAATGAGTGCGTGCATGGCGTGCGTGCACATCTTCGCTTCGTGCATGTACTACCAGTATAGCTCAGGGAGGACGAGTACATTCTTGTGGAACCAGAAGCACGTCTCTGTGATCAATCCACGCAAGGAGGTCGCGACAACGCCTCCACATGTGCCACGTGGCTTCATGAACTGTACGAGAGACACTGTGTAGCGTGCCATTGGTATTCTAATTTACGTGTTTTGCACATACTCGAAGTACTAGTAAGGTACACGTGCATTGCACGCATCAGATTTTGCAACCAAATTATGAATAAATACCACACTATAGCATGTAAGCTCTGAGTCATATATGCCTGATGTAGCCCTTCGTTTAATTCTTATAGTTCATCTCATTCAAAATCAATTAGTTTTTATAAGAAAGCTATGAACGCGGGAATAGGAAAAACATGGGATTATAGTGGAATGTCGTCTTGAATCCTACAGGATTGTACAAGTGTTTGATTGTGCATAGAAAAAACGCAGAATTCTTTCAAAGAGGTTTGAGTGGATGGGATGTTTCCTATGAAATCTAGTGCAAATGAATCATATGGAAAAATTCCTATGGCTTACAATCCTACGAATCAAACAACCATGATAGGAAAAATTCCTAATGATTAGAATCCTCCAAAATTCCTTGAGATTCCTTTGAATCAAAGAAACCCTTAATCTATTTTATGATTCATGGAATTGTGTGTTGTAAAGCATAAATTAAAAACAAATAATGGCAAATCAACTAGAAAAAAAGTTTGGGCAGTTATGATACGGAAGATTCTAGAACAAAAGAGAACCACTATTGTTTTGAGGTTTGTGCATTATGCTTAAGTTCAACCATGGAGTCTACTAGATTGTACATGTGGCAAAATCCGGTGGGGGCTAGAAGATGGTGCGAGGGGCCGAGTGGAGGGAGACTATGAAGGAATGCACAAGTGCGAGATCGATATTTAGAGAGAGGGGCGAACACGTGCGCTGTTGCGCGCAGTGGCGGAGCCATGAAAAATAAATGAGCTAGGGGGCCAAGCATTGGTAATCCTTTACGAGGAGGGTCAATTCATGAACTTAAAACATTTTTAGCAGCAATTGTCTAATGATCACATTCATATTAGCCTCGATATATAGTGATGTTAGGGGGGGAGTGGGGCAGGGCCCTTACTACCCCCTGTCTTCGCCATTGTGCACGCGTCTGAGAGATGAAGCGGAAGGCATGGATGATGAGAGGGGGACATTGGATATATAATTAATGTGGGTGTATTAGCTATATATGTTAATCCTATATAGAGAGGTATAGATTTGATCGATGTGGACGTGGGAAAGAGGGTGAGACCCCACTGGATATATCGATTGATCGGTTTGTTTGGAAAACTATGAAAGACCTAACTATATACACACATACATAGAGGAACATCGATCGTTGCGCATGCACGCGTGAGAGATAAAGAATGCCCGATATGATGGAGAGGGGGATGTGTGTGGGTGTGTGCCTTCATGGGAGACCGACCTGAAGAAAAAGATTGCATGCGTGCGATGGATAATGCCGACTGGTAGTGTGTGTGCATGCATGCACGAGAGAAAGTTAGTGGTACAATTATAAAGAGAAGACTACTGTGTGGGTGTAAAAGAATAGTTGAGGTCATAATCAATGTAAAGTTGAATTCAAATATTTGAATAAGAGATCCTGATGTTTGAAACCCATGCATGCATGAATATAACGGAGATCTGTGCGGTGTGGTTTGGAAACGAGCATGTTGTAATGTATACACATTGAACAAGGTCAGACTAATTTGAATTTGAGATGCCGATGGCAGACATCATTTGGCCACGTCGCATCCGTGCATGGACACACTATTCTAATTGGAGATGATGGGCGGCTTTCGCATCACATATCTATATCTATACCCCTATATATATATATTATATTTTTTATTTTTTATATTGTGTGCGGGTAACTTTAACTTTGAAAGATGGTCGTTGGATGAGGCGAATCCGATGGTCCAAAGATGGCAAATTTGAGCACTACTGGCCGTTGGATATCATCTAGATTCCACCAGATTTCGCCACATGTATAATCTAGAAGACTCCATGGTTGAACTTAAGCATAATGCACAAACATCAAAACACAAGCACTTCTTATTTTTTGTAGAATCTTCCGTATCAGAATTGCCCAAATGTTTTTCTACATGATTTGCCATTATTTGTTTTTACTTTATGTCTTACGACGCACAATTCCATGAATCTTAAAATAGATTAGCTTTCTTATAAAAACTAGATGATTTTGAATGAAATGAACTATAAGAATTAAACGAACATCTACATCATGCATATATGACTCAAAGCTTGCATGCTATAATGTGGTATTTATTCATAATTTGGTTGCCAAATCTCATGCGTGTAATGCACGTGTACATTACTCTAGTCTAAATGGTGTTTGTGTGTGTGTTGTGCGTGTTGAGGTGCAAATTGTCTTTTTTTTTGGTACGCGTTAAGCTTGTTCTTCCGAAATTTCAAGCCGCGCCTTGTTATGCCGAAAATTCAAGCTAGCGTCTCTATCTATCGTGCTGCGAAACTCCCGCCTCTTCAACCCGCGCCTTGTTAGCCCGAAATATTTAAGATATATCTTTGTCTCGCTGTGCTCCGCCAACTCCCTCCATCTCAACCCGCGCCTTGCTATTCCGAAATTACAACGCGCGTGAAAACTCCCACCTCCTGTGAAATCCCGACACGTGAAATGCCCGTGGTACCCCTAAACCGAAAGAACCGCCTCAAATCGATGGGGGTATTTTCGTAACTTACCCCACATTTCAGAAAAGCGCGTCTCTAAGCCATGGTTCCCCACTGCCATCCCATCCGCCCACCCATTCGTACACCGAGGCCGCGAAAACCCGCGACGAAACCCCACACCCTACTCCGTCCGCCACCCAACCGGAGCCTCTTCCCCGACAACGTCGTCCACAGCAACACCTCGACGTCCCTCATCCACCGTACCGGATGAGGATCCGTCGTCGATCTCATCGTCCCGCCGGTTTAGCCACCCCGTCCTCCACCTCCAAGGAGCTGCCCCGACGTTCCCCTCGTCTTTCGCGCCACCTCCATTGCCAAACCGCCGTCTACACCTACACCACCGGAAGAGCATCATCATCACCGTTTCCTCGGATGAAGCTGCGGCCTAATCGGCGCCACCAAAGAGGTTGTACACTAATCGCCGCATTTTCCTCTTGATTCGATCTCACGGTGCTGCCGGCGCTCGGTCCCGAGCCGACACGGCGCGGCTCCATCCACGGTGGCGTCGCCGGCCACTTCCTCCACGACGTCGCTCCCTCGGCGGCGACGTCCACATCAGTAGGAGCTGCTGCTGCTTTAGCTCTCGCTCGCGCTGCTGCTCTGCTCTTGCTCTCGGTCCCCTGCCTGGTCTGCTCTTGCTATTGCTCTTGCTCGCGCTGCTGCTCTCGCTCTTGCTCTTGCTTGCGATGCTGCTCCGATTTAGCTACACTTCAGTCGACTGAATCGACTTTTGGGTCAGTCGATTTT